>NW_006443121.1:0-29037 GCF_000325575.1 Pteropus alecto
ATGGACATGGACTATTGACTAATGGTTACCAGAGGGTAGGGTATGGGGAGGAAGAGGAAGGTAGACAGAGTAAAGAGGGTCAAATATGGGGAGTAGAGGGTGGGTGAAGTGAGTAAAGGGGATCAAATATATGGTAGCTGAAAGAAACTGGAATTTGGGTACTAAACACACAGTAGAATAATCAGATGTCAAATTATAATGTACACCTGAAAATTATGATGTAATGCCCTCCAATTGTGTAGTTCTATGCAAAGTAAAAACATCACAGAATCGTATGTATCACAAAGTAGCATAAGCAAAAGTGAGCTGGACTGAAAGCCATGTCTATGTTAACTAGATATGCAGACTTGATGCTTAGTTCTTAAAGGCTGTTGAGAGTTTTAAAGAAATAATAGAAGGAGAATCGGAAGTGATGGTGAATACCTGGAGCAGAAATTACAAATAAGAACAAAGAGATAAGTTAGGCAAAGTAAGGCAGTATTCCTAAGCCAATACTTTGAGAGCTTATCTTTTAAAATGATAAGCAATAGGAAGCAATCAAGAATTGAGGAGTAAGATGAGATGTAATTGGCATGCTGTATGAATAATCTGGTTGTGCTTTAGATAGCTTTAAGAATCGGACATTTATAAGTCTACCTAACGTTTTTCCAGGGTCCACAGGTCATACATACTAAACAAGTAATGAAATAGTCAACATATTTTGCTACTAGCCTCAAACAAATGACCAAATGACCGAAAGGTCTCAATGTTTACCAAGTGAATATTGAATTGGGGATTTTTCTTTGTTTGTTTTGGTAAGATTTTTTCTAAACCTATCACCTCATTGCCTTGCACATCCGATGGGATTTCTATGGAGGATGCTCATTCTGAATCATTCCACTTAGAATCAAAAACTATGCCTAAGGAAAGTACTTGAAATAAAGAAAGAAGCTATTCCCCCTCTTATGGTGAGCCCACACCTATTCTGTTTCATTGTGGAAGCCATTCACATACTGGACCGGAAAGTCTACCTTTGTTTCTTTGTGATTGAAATGCAATTAATCATTTCATGTTCTTTGTTTTTTCCTGCCTTTCAATATTCATTTATGTCTTTAAATATTTGTTTCTTCTACACTGCTGTGATGACCTGTAAAAGTGAAGGTTCAATCCATATACTCCCAGAAGGGTCCTACTCTAATGTTTGTTATCTTAGCACAATAAGTACAGTTATTGCTGGTTTTAGACATACATATTCCAACAAAGTTGACTAGGAAATAAGTTACTTGAAATAACATTCATGTTCACTAAATAAATAATTATGGATGGAAATCATAGAGTATGAAACTTACCAAATAAAACGATTAATATGGTTGTAACTCTTCACATACAGGGTACCATTACATGATAGTAATACTAGGGCCTGCTGAGGTATGAGAGTATTTGGCATCTGTTATCAAATTCCAGGATCTTTTCTTACCCTTTATTATATTTATGCATTTTTCCAAATCATAAGAATCATTCCCATTCCTGGTGAGCCCCTGACTCTATACTTTGATCGCATGTTCACCAAGGATAGTACTTAGTCTAATTTCCCAGAATATCATTTCTTATGTGTGTCCATGATAAAAAGGGGGAAGAAGGAAGATATGGTAATCCCTGGAAATCTTGATAGTTATATCTGTAGTCACAGTAACTCAAACAACATTTGGATTTACACAATGTTTACTCTAATGCAGTGGTTCTCAACCTTAGATACACATTGGAAAGAGCTGAGGAGCTTTACAAAATACTGATATCTGGGACCCACTTCTAAAGATTTCAATTTAATTTGTCTGAGATAATATCTGGGCATTGGGACTTTCTAAAGTCCTCCAGATGATTCTTACATATAATCAAGACTGATAAGCACTGCTTTATATATTGATTAATTTGACACCATTCACCAGAGTTAATAGTTACTTCCTGGATCCATGAAGTTAAGAACTTACCCTGAAGTAATTGGAACCAAACCAACCCTTGAGGATCCTTCAACCAGCCACAATATAGATATGTGTCTTAAAATAAATATGAGAAGTGCACATTTCTTTCTAGTACCTAAAAGATATAAAATGTTGTTGAATTCAAGATATCAAGACTTTGGAAAAATAAATGCTCTTAAAATGTTTTTTTTTAAATATATTTCAGTGATATATAACTCTCACTTTGAGAGTTAGTTATCACTAACTGCAAGGCTCTGAGACATTTCCTTGCAATAGTTTCCAAAATGGAGATCGGCAACAGTGTGGTCCATGTATATTGAAGAAAGCAGCATCTACTGTTGGACACTTTGAACGCCCTTGCATGACACAGAACCAGAACAATTCCACTGAGATAGTTTTGCCTCAGGTAGAAGGACATTTAAATCTATTTATTCATGACTCATCCTCGGTAGTGCTAGCCAGGAACAGTCTTACAAAGTAGCATGGTAATAAACTTAATATTACCACTCTTCATTTAGGTGACAGTGACCAAATCAGTAAATGTGGTGCAAGTGTTAATGAATTCTGCAATTCTGGGCATTCTGATGACTCCTTTTAAGTTTGTCTTGGTTGTTCCTTTCATCTGCTCTTTGTGTCTCCCAACTTCACCTCATTGCTCCACCTTTATAGTTGTTCCATGCTCTATAAAAGATTGATTTCTCTATTAGGTCATTGAGGCCATCTCTCCACCTCTGTAAGCACTCCCTGTGAGAATACTTTTATTTCCAAACTTCTCAGTCATAAGGTTGAGTATCACAGCTTATTAGAGTAGTCATTAGGGAGGAAATCTAATAAGGATTCTCAAAAAGTGCTCAGACTCATGAGGCCCTGACCTGTGAAGCAGGCTAATGGAACTAGGATTATATATTACAGAGAAGGAAAGACTGGGAGAAGGAGTACTAAGGAAAGGGGCAGCCTTGCTAGCAGTAATGGAAGTTATGCTAAACAGCACCTGACTGTTTTCTGCTAATACTTTAATGAGATTAAGCTGTCACAGGAAAGATATCTTATATTGGGATTTAAAGGCAATATTAAAGGTGATAGTAAAAGACAGAATTAAAGTTGATCTCTCCCCTTTCTGCTTCTGGACTAATTAGTATATGTAACATGACTCTTATTTTATGCAGTCTAGAAGTCCAATTAGTTGCATTGTGTCTATATTCACTATGGATTCTGGGATTCCTGAAAGCAGACATATTTTGTACTCATTCTTGTACATCTGGCACCAGTTCAGGGTCAGGCACATTATAGGCACTCAACAGCTGAATGAAAGAATACATGAACAAACGAACAGATTCTAACGGGGAGTAGTTTTAGAAACTGGAAAGGCATTTTGAGGAAAAATGTAGTCTTACCTCTTAGAATATATGAATTCCAAGCTTTAGGGGCATGTTTAATTCTTATTTGAACACTAGAAATGAAGACAATGAACTATAATATCTTAGAGTGTTCATTCATTTATTTATTCATTCATTCAACAAATATTTACTGAACTCCCAATAGCTTCCAAACACTGTTCTAGGCTCCTGGGAAATATCAATAAACATAATATATAAAAGCTCTCCTTCAAGTAGTTCACATTCTAGCAGATAATAAAAAGAAGAAATAAGTTATATTTGTGTTCCTCACTCTTAGCTGCCCTCTGATAGAATATCTGGGATATCTAAGTTCAGGTTTATGGACTTGTGTGATAAAGCTAAATGAGGAGGAAGAGTTGGAAGAGTTTTAAAGACTGAGAAAAGATGGTTAACATAGTTTTTGGTGTAAATTTAAAGAAAAATATCAGATAGCTAGGCCCATAAGAAGAAACTTTAAATAGTCCAGCTGTAAACTACACAGAACCTCAACAAGAAATTTGACTATAAAGTTTAGGAGAGAGGAACACAATGAGGCACCTGAAAGAGGGGAGACAAGAGAAAGGAAGAATACCTAGTACCTCTAAGACAGGAGATGAGATAGGATGAAGTATAAGCATAAGAGCAGAATTAAGTTTAGAACATTTATATTGCTCATATTCATGAGGGAATATTATTTGTGTCCATTTCAAAATCCCTGATCAGCTGGGCTTTGTGAGCTTTAGCCACTTCTGCTTTGCTCCAAAACCAGTGAGATAGAAGAATTTGGTTTGCTCAAGAGTTCTCAATCTCTGTGGTCAGTGAAAGCCCATGACCTAACAAGACACATAGTTACTCTCAGGTCTGGACATGTCCTAGAACAGAACATAAGGGGTTCCACTTCTGCTTTCCAATCCCTAAAGTAACAAAACAGTCTAAGTGTGTGAAAGTTGATGGCTGTGCAAAGGACTAAGGGAATACATCAGGGAAAGTTTGTTCACTCTCCACTTGAATGAATCTGGACAGTGTGCAATATGAAGGAGCACAAACCTGGAGTCACGCAGAACAGGATAAGAGATCTGGTTCCACTATGTGTCACCTTGAACAAATTACTGAATTTCAGAGCCTCTGTTTCATCTACAGAGCAATGATAATAATTGATAGATTTGAGAAAATGCATGCAAAAATACTTCAGTTTCCAATAATTTTTAAGAACAGAGATTTAAAGCTTTCCCCATCCAAGGAGCTCCTTTGCAGGTTACCAGATATTCTGCTCTCCATAGGGAGGTTTTATACAATTTCTGTTGACCTTGCTTGCTTCTCTGACAGTTATCAAACCATTATGTGAATGTGGATTGTCTACTTTTTCTTTACCATTTTTTCTGACTTCAGAAACAATGCATTAAAATTATTAAAAATTAAAACAATACAAAGCATAATAACTAATATTAATTGAACACATACATACATTTTCCATTTTATCATCAAGACAGCCTTATGAAATATGTACAATTTTTAGCTCTCTATTACATATAAAAAACGTAGTAACTTAGAGAGATGATAACTTATACAAGGTCCCATGCCTTAATAAGTAGTAGAACTATGATTAAAACTCAATCCTCCTCCTTAGTAGAAAGTGAAATTTGCCCCATAGATTATATAGTTTGTCATTTGCCCTGCACAGAATTGTACCATGCTTATATTAACATATTTTGTTTCTAGAAAATGAATTCATATTATGCATTCTCTTTAAAAATTTGCTTTCTTAATTAAGAATATGTTATAGACATCTTTCTGTATGTGTACATTTACATTCACCTCATTCTTTTTTTAGGTAATGCACCTCTTTATTACTGATAATTTCCTACATTTGAAAGTGAATTATCTGAAATTAGTACATTAAACATTTTTAAAATAAATTAAAGTCCAGTTTTCTTTCCAGGTGCTGGGCAACACAATAATTTCTTATCTTCTTGCCTTTCCTCTCCCAGCTTTACCCCATACATTTTAATAGTTTCATAGTATTCTCCATTATATTGATGAACTCTAATTTATTTTAAAAATTCTAAATTATAGTTTATATCAATGGACATTTCAATTCCCTATTGATGGACAATTAGGTTGCTTCTAATTTTTGTTTATTATAATCAATGATGCAATAAACATCTTCACTTGTATTTCATTGTACACTTGTTTAAATGTTTCTGTAGAATAATATCCTAAAACTTTAATAGCATAGGAACTCTGTTTACCTTCATAGATATTGCCAAATTGCCTAAAGTGGCACCAGTCAATACTCTGGTCATCCCTGTGGAAGAGTGCCTCTTTCCCCACACCTTCACCAACAATGGGCAGTATCCATTGTTTTCCTCTTTTATCTATTATAAGTGAGGTTTAGTATATTCCCATGTGTTTACTAGATGAATGTATCATTTCTTGTGCAAGTTGTCTCCTAATTATTGTCCATTTGTTAACTGGTTAATTTAAATAATTTATATTTATTTATAGATGTTATAATATACAATGGATATTTGGTGGTATTTCCAAATACTTTAGTTTTGTCTGATTATTAAAATAATGAATTTTAATTGTAGAAAAGTTGGAAAATGGTGGAAAATAACCAGTATAAAAGAAAATTTATTTTAAAGTTGTGTTTAGCCAATTAAAAACAAACATTAACATTTGATGTTTATTTTCCATGTATATAATTATAGAAAGAAAACATATGATTGTTGGGAAAATATAGAAAACTTAAAAGAAAGAATAAACACTATATGAAATTTCATCATATTTTAACAATTGGGTTTATGACTTATGTACAGTATCATATTCTTTTTTATTGTTTTATATTGTATTGTAAACATTTCTCAGGCCATTTAAACTTCTTTCAAAACCGTAGTGAACCTTTTAACAGCTTTATTGAGATATAATTTACAGGCATATGGTGCACTTATTTAAAATGTACAGTTCAATAATTTTTTCCTTCAAATTATTTAATTTTATTATTAGTTTCAAGTATACAGTACATTGGTTCAACATTTATACAGTATTTGAAACAATCCCCCTTATTTTTAATATGTTCACAGAGTGGTACAACCTTCACCATAATCAATTTTAGAATATTTTCATAACCACCAAAAGAAACCTTGTACCTATTAGCAGTTACACCTCATTCCCTCTGTCTCCCAGTCTAAGGCGAAACTAAACTATTTTGTGACTATAAAATTGCCTATTTTAATGAATTTTTAATGCTTGCTTATTTGTTTCTACCTACCAATATAGCCACAGCCACCTTCTTGAAGTCCTCCAGATGGTATGTGCTAAGGGAATGTAAACTTATACTTAATATAATAGATATTTTATTATTTGGTGTGCCATTGCATAGCTTTGGGTATACCATAGGTCAAATAGTGTCTTGAGACAAAATATCTTTTTATGTCTGGGGGCTAAAGTCTAGCATATTAGTCAAGATTAGAGGTGCTGAAAAGAAAGTCATCTACCCACACAAAAGTGATCTTGCTTCACCCTGAACTTTGGCTTGAAATAATCCCTTCATTTGCCCCCCAATTCTCCTTACAGAAGAGCTAACAAGTCTTCAAATTCCATTTCAAATGCCATCACCTCCTCCTCAATGTCTTTTCTGACCCTTTGATGATTTAATCCTTCATCCTCCTCTATGGTTTTATAGTAATTTAAACTCCTAATTAAAGCACTTTCCACAATCAATTTGGTTAAATCTAACAGGCAGTAAATGCATATCAGGCCCTGGGCTGGGCCCAGAAATTATGGAGATGAGACTCATAGTACAAAATGCAGTATTGAATAGTGGTAGCCAGAACATGGACCTTGATACAGACTGTGTAGGTTCAGTTCCCAGCTCTGTTTCAAATTAACTATGGAGCCTGAGAAAAGTTATCTACATTATTTGAGCCTTACCCTTATGATCTTCTGAAATGTGAATAAAATTAGTGCCTTTTTCATAGCCTTGTTAGAACGATTAACTAAAGGAGACAATCCCTGTAAGTAACCTAATACAAGCTTGACACAAGTCAGTAATAAAACATTTTGATGAAATCAATTGGAATTAAATTGAAAGTTCATTCAAGAGGAGACTAGGGGAAAGTCTGGCAAGCCTAGTTTGCCAGGGATCTTCTTGGGCTTTAGAATATCAGTGCCTCTTGCTTAACTCTCCAAGTCGGAAGGTAGAGTGGGTGGGAGTAGGAAACTCATGAAATTTGGACATTGTGTATATATCACATCCACCCACTTGCAGTCACCACAACTGTCTCACTTCCCTTTTTTCTGTCACCTTAGGAACCAGAGCTTGAGAAACTGTTTTTTATTTTATTTTTCAGTCAAAAAAAGAGTTGGTGGCATACACTTCTTTCATTTTTCATTTGTTTCCCATTCTGTGTGCATGCATGTAACCAAAGGATCCAGTCTTGATTTTTAAATATATTCTTTGCTGTTCCAGTAAACTGATCAATTATAATGGCTTTATATTTTAGAGAGAGAAACCAGGACTCAGTAGGTCAAAGCAGCTCCACTCTGCCCAGTCTAGAAGGGGCTTCTTTCAAATACATTTCTGAGGGTGACTGAGCAGACAAAATAGGATGTGACACCATACATGGCAGTGTGATGTATTTTAAGTAGTCTGAGCTCTAGTCCTGCTTCTGACACTAACCTGCACTGTATAGCCTTGAACAAATTCTATTTTCTCTCCAGGCTTCAGATTTCTCCACCTATACAATTGAGGTAAATATGACCCGTGGTAATCTCAAAGGGTTCTCTAGGCTTTAATGTTCTGTGATTCTAAGTATGGGTCTGGTATTTGTGGCAAAGGAGGGAATTGAGCATCCTGTAGGACCTCTCACTTCTCCATCCTAGACTCTGCTTCTTTCTCCACTCTCTTCTCCTCAGTGATATGACAAGCTCCCAAGGCTTCATCATCACCTCTCTCGAAATGATTGTTAAAGATCTCCCTCTTAACATAATCTCTTTTCTGAGCTGCATTCCTATAATATCCTCCCTAGGAGGTTATCTCAATGAGGAAGTCCCATCACTTCTATTTCCATGTGGCTCGTCCCAAATTATCTCCTGCTAAAAATAGTCTCTCCCCTTCAGCATTTCTTGAATTCTATTTGTGGCCTCATTGTTGCCCAAGCCATCTAGATCTACCACATGAGCAGTATCTATGCTTTTTATGATTCACACAGACACATAACCAAGTCCTAGCCACTCTTCTTTCCCCAGTCTTTGACATTTACTTCTTCTACTCTAATTTAACTGCCACCATCTTATATTTACTCATTTGTTGCAAAAATGTCCAAACCAGTCTCCTTGCTTCTACCCTTGTTCCTCTAGAGACTACCATAGATAAGCCAAAGAAATCCTTTTAAAACACAAATCAGATTGTACCATCCCCATGTTCAGATCCCTTTTAATTATTCCTTATTCAGAATAAAAGCTAAAATCCTTTAAATGACCTGCAAGACCCTACATGATATATTTCCCCTCAACCATCTCCTTTTCAATCACATCCTCTACCAATTTTCCACTTCACTCACTCTTCCAGCCATGCTCCCTCTTTCCCCTTACAGTCCTTCATTTCTGAATTTAGTTTTAGTCTGTATTAGTTTTATAACATCACCATAACTATCACAAATTTAGTGGCTTGAGACAACAGAAAGTTATTATCTCACAATTCTAGAAGTCAGAAGTCTGCCATAGATCTTACTGAACTAAATTCAAGTTGTCAGTGGGCTATATTTCTTTCTGGGGGCTCTAGGGGATAATCCATTTTATTTTTATTTTTTGCCCTTTCTCAGCTTCTGGAGGTCATCCCCACTCAATGGCTCATGGTCCCCTTCTTCCATCTTCAAAGCTAGCAACATTATACCTCTCTGTACTTTTTTCTGCGATTACATTTTCCTCTCACTCTGACTCTTCTGTTTTCCTCTTCCATACAAGAACTTTTGTGATTACATTGATACCACCAAGATAATCCAAACTAATCTCTATATTAAGGCTAATTAATTAGCTACTTTAATTCCATCTGCAAATATAATTCCATCTCCTGTGCCATGTAAATTAACACATTCACAGGTTCTGGGAATTAGCATGTGGATATTTTTGGAGAGGTACAGTGTTTTGCCTACCACACTTTCTGTCTCATAGCAATGCCTTATTTTAATTTCATGGTACTCATCACCACCTGCCAAATTATATACAATACACTTTTTTTTTCTATTTATACATACATGTAATCAAAACAATCAAATAGCTTCATAATTCTTGTTAAAGAATTATGAAACTACTGATTTGGGGGGGTGGAGATTTTTAACTCCATTACTCTAAATAACATGCTGATATTGTTATCCCCTTTTCTATCTTCTACAGAAGATGAAGATTTGGCTTTCATTTACAACACTACCTCCATTCATCCCAATTCTTCACATGCATACTCATGCATTTTTTCTGTCTTCCCATTCTCTCATTAAATTCATAGATATTTTTGGTGGTAACAGCAAGATTCAGTGTTTATATTGCTGGGTCTTCGTGACTGAGCCATATCATATACAATTTTACTTTTCCATATTTATTTGTTTGTTTGTTTGTTTAATAACTATCTCTTCCAATTAGAAAGTAAGCTACATGGTCTGTTTAGCTCATTACTATATCCCCAGTACCTGAACAGTATCAAAAACATTGATTGTACATACTATGCATTTGTTCAGTACCTACTATGTACCTAGACTGATGCCTATACCCTTGTACCAGAACCTTGTAAAGCCAGACCTAGCAGGGCCTTTATCAATGAGCTAAGTCTATTATTTTCAAACCATTCAAGTCATAGACCCCTTTTCAGGCAAATGACATGTTAAAATCCCAATAAATCTAGCAGATAAAATCAGAGTTGTTCTGGTTAACGTGGATTTGGAAAGTTGAAACTGATAGTATGTGGGTAAATGTTTAAAAAACAGATTGCTGAAGGAAAAAAAAAAAAAGAAGCTCCGGTTTATGAATTTGCTGATTTTTATGGTATAAATATCCCTACCATGGCCAATTTGAAACTACCAACATCATGTTATCGAACACGGATTTGGGAAGAAATTTGTACAATCAACTCTTAGAATTCAAGATGGCTCTAAGACCCCACTGGTTGAAATAGTCACTTATACTTCCTTCTCCCCATTTCCTCCCAATTTCCTCCTAAAGAACCCCTAAGGATTTCCAGAACATAGCTTAAAAACATATGGATGAATACAACATCTTTAGAGTACAGATGAGAACATTGAGGCCCCAAGAAGATGATAAACCCAGGTCTCAATGCCCATTCCAATGTGGGTTTTTTGTTTTGTTTTGTTTTGTTTTTATCAATTGCACTATGCTGCTTATAACCTAATTAGTCCCTCATTTCCCTGCCTCAAATTTCCCCACCCTATTTCATTGGTATGCTACCAACAAATTTGGCCCTAAAACACAACTTTCAGCAGTACATGTCCCAGCTCTACTCTAAAACCTTCTATGGCTCCCATAGAAGACTATAAGGTCATCTTTAGGCATCTTGGCATGGTCTTCAAGACTCTCCACAATCTGCCAAAGATTTTCTTCTCCTTACATTTCTACATATACACCAAGCTAAAGTCTAACTGATTTTCTCCCTCTTCACCACAATTCTTATCTTTGCTGCCTCTAGGCTTTGCTGGCGCTCTCTCTCTCTCTCTCTCTCTCTCTCTCTCTCTGAATTCCCTTCCCATCCTCTTTGCCTATCCAGTGCAAACAAGGTCTCATGTCCCAGCCCACACTCCAGCTCCTCTGAGAAGCTTTCTTAGGCCACTGATGTCCATGGGGTTTGTTACCACCTCTGTACTCCCATTATACAAATGAGTTTCTGTCATCCCCCTGTCCCTTAGTATGTGAAGTCTATTATTGATATTTTGAATTTAAACACATCTGCATATCTTTTTAATGTATCTTTAGGTTAATGTTTATTTATCTTCAGATCCAGGAGGTTCTAACAAGAGGTAAGAGGGAATTCAAATAACACAGTCACCAGACCAGAGAAAAATTTACACCAGTCTCGTGGGGCATGAGCTTCCAGATCTTCATCATATTTACGCAAAAGTCTGTGTGTATATGTGTGTGTGTGTGGTGTGAGTGTGTGTGTGTGTGTGTGTGTGTGTGTGTGTGTGTGTGTAGATGTGTGGTGGCACTGGTGGTAGGGTACTGGTTGGAAAATATAAAAGGAGGGTTATCCCAAATTCAGGGTTCCCTGAGTGAGGACTCAATGGGAAAGAATGACTAGATGTTCCAGTGCAGTGGACTGAATGAAGTTACCAAAAAGCAAGGGACAACCAGACAAGGTAGATTCAATCTGGGAGGCAGAGAGGCTTGACAGAATTCCATGTTATAATGGCAAGGCCTAAAATGCTAGAATTTCATCTTAGCCTTTGCACAGTCCCAGATCACTTGTATGTAACCAAATTCCATCCCTTGGCAAACATTTGGAGGAGATAATGTCTCTTTTTGGAGTCACACTCTCCCCTGTGAAACTCATCTTTCCCCCAACCAAGGCCTCTCTTATCTCTCTAATCAGAAAAGAAGCTAATATTAGACCAGATGTTACTTATAATTCAATGTGAATTTGTTGTGTGCATTTCTCCTTTTGCAGGTCTTTATATTCTCAAAGCTTAGTAGACTGTGGGCAGTGTCAAACCTATAGGTAGACTGCTGGTGGACTTACAGTCACTTAGGTACCTGTGTAGAAAAACAATTAAGCTTCCTAGAAGCTTTAAGGTCATTCTCTTGCAGGTCATAGATCTGTACCAATTGAAAGTCATTGAAAATTTCAGCCTAATAAAGCATATCACTACCAGGTCAATGGGTGAATATTCTGGATACTAGATTTAATTTTTCCTTAATAATAAATAAAATATCCTTTATGAGCAGTAATGGGAACCCTTCCTGACAAAGAGGTGGAGCTATAGAAGAAAGTGATTCAAAGAGCTTTTCCAATATGAGATATGAGAGTATATTCTTCCACAACAGCCTTATCCATGGGTTTGACAATTATTTAAGCATTTATCTGTAGAAAGCCCTTTTATACACTTAATCTTTTGCACTCTCAAGCCCACAGACACACACTCCCAACACTTTGTTCATTTGCATAAGCTGAGCAAGCAAGGGTTAACAGTATGACTATTGAATATCACATAGGCCAAGAAAGTTGATTTCTTCTCCCTGGGCCTACCAGAAAGGAAAATACATCCTTACTGGAGGGAGCAGGCTCATCCCAAAGGTCACCCTCCAACCTCTAAGTCTTGTGGAAGAAACTTAAAATAAACATGGACTGGGATATCTAAAACCATAGAACCCCATTGGCTTCTGGGAAGGTCAAGTCAATACTCTAGTAAGGGGAAGAATTGCTTCGCTCACTCTCAAACCTCCAACCCTAGGCAAGAGAGGGAGGAGGATATTCATATGACTTGTGCTAAAATAGGGAAGGAAGGGAAATGTGAGATGGGACTGGGAGTTCGAGTGAGAGATATAGGGAAGGAAGGGAAGTGAGCAGGCACAGACACTGGCAGCCATCAAGAGTTCAAGACTTTGAAAGCAAGGGGCTGGAAGAAAGGAAAGAAGTGGCTCTGGTTGTGATGGGGCTCTTACTGGGCCTGCTGGTCCTGGGCGACCTAACAGTTGTCACCTATGGTAAGGAAACAAATGGGGGCCTGGAGGCCTCTGTTGGCACAGGCAAAAAGGTGGGAGTTTGGGATTGAATGCTTACTGAGGAAATCCCATTTCTGCTGAGCAGGTGAGTTTCTCAGCTAATGCTGCAGAAGAGAGGGAGGTAGTTAAAGACTGCTGAAAAAGCCAAGAGGTAAGTTTGCATAGAAATTGAGAAGAATTCTCTCTTGGAAAGTATTCACATGCTTTTATAGTACTTTTCTTATTTCAGAGACATTAAGAAGGTGCCCAATGCCACCTTGATTTTCAACTGAAATTCTATTGTGCCTTAACCCCTATGCTTCCAGGCTTTAATCTTTGTTAAGACAAAGAAGGAATGTTGTTAAAGAGCTAGATGGGACCTTAAAAGTAACCTGGATCTACCTTTCACTGTTATGAGCAAGTGATCAGAATATCTGTGCACATACTTCTAGAGACTGATAGTTCACTGCTTCCACAGATCATCTAGTCTATCCAGGGGCATCTCCAACTGTTAAAAAGTTCTTCCTTGTGTTGAATTAAATTAATTTCCCTGTGGCTTCTATCTAAAGTCTCAGCTCTGTTTTGGAGACACACAGATCATATCTGCTTCTTCTATGCTGTGACAGCCTTTTACAGTTCTGAGAACAGACATCATGTCCACTTGACACATCTTTTCTCCAAGCTAAACAGCCCCAGATCCTTCAAGTCATCTTCGCAAGACTTGGTTTCTTACCTTCTTCTGGGGTAACTCACTTCCCTGCAGACATGGCCCAGCTGGCTAATTGTGGGAGCTTAATACTGGACACATATCCCAAAAGAGGTCTGACTCCCCATAGTAGCATTATTTATTTGGGTCTTCTTCCAACTTCACTTATATTCCTGAGAATTGAGAGAACCGTTTTTTTTAAAATAAATAAATAAATAAATAAATAGATAGATAGATAGATAGATAGATAGATAAATAAATAGATAAACAAACAAACAAAGCTTGAGTAATAGCTAAGTGAGACCCAGCATAGGTCAAAGGCTTTTTTCTGCACTCTTATTTGTTCCATATCCTTGAGGGGAGAGACTTGATGATGTTATTTTGGTGTCCTTTGTATGGTCAGTATCCTGGGGCTCTGTGATCCATAGAATTCTAGAATCTCAAGCTCAAAAAGAAAATGAATTAAATCATCTGAGAGGGAAAAAAGTTTGTTCCAAGCCACAGAGCATTAGTGGCAGAGTTAATGCTCTTAAAGATAGTGTTCTTTCTATAACTACAATGTTTTTATTTTCTAACACATTTTAGAACATACCTCCCTACTTTCTCCAAATTTGTTGGTTTGAGCTGGGACTTGTAGAGGCAGGGCTGGGGCTCACAGAAATATTTTGTAAATGTTAAATTTAAATCATGTGGGTGTGCACATGAGTGCTCACATGTGTATTGTTCCCTCCCCAAGCTGTGAGGTCTCCCAGACCTGGAAGCAGGGCTTCCATTTGTGTGAAAAGTCTTACACTATAAATCTGAGGCTCAGGACATACAAAATGGCCAATAACACCTCACTTCTCCCTGTATCTCAGTGTCTCCAGCCCATCTGTACAGTGAAGAGAGATGCTTGGCTTGCCTCAAAGTACCCTGCCAGGTGGACAGCTCTGTAAGACTGTGGCTTCAATTCTAAAAAGTCTCTAGAGGCCCGAATCAGTTATTAAGTGTAAGACACATGTTGAAATAATAGCACTAAAAATAAGTCCTAACATTTTCATTTTATAAACATCATAAACATTTTATAGACATCTATTATCTAAGTTAATCCTCTATCCAGGAGGAAGCCCAAGAGCGGGAGAGAGATTAGATACAGGAGTGTGTGGTTATGGGAAGATCTCACCCTCTGTGTAGTGGTAGAAGAAAGAAGATTTTAAAAAAGACCCATATTAGTTTTTATAAAGGGGCTCACACCCATAAAACTATGTCTTTCCTTTCTTTAGAATCATCACAAAGGGCCCAGACCTTTGCTTTTCTAAGTCCAGGTCCCAGGCCCAGAGTAGGCCCCAGTACTGTTCCCTCTTTCTCAAATTCAATCCTTTATAAGCAAATCCCTTGATCCAATTCCTAGTTCTGGTTCTTCACTTGAGGAAGGTGGGGGGCAATTTTTGAAGAAAGTTTAATCTTTCCCTGATGGGGGAGAACAAGGCTCAGAAGTTCTTAAAAAAGCTTTTTAGAAAGCAGCCGACAGGGTGGGAGTGGGAGGGTTCTTTTACAGGCAGTCAAGGGGATATTATCCAGCCCTAGGATAACATCCCTTAAACCATGCCAAGTAGGCCCAGGTAAGTGGTTGCTGTTTTCAGTTGTGGCTGCTGGTTTAATAAGAAGATAAGACGACAGAGTAGCATTTGAAAGCCTTTATTCTAGGCCTCCAGGCACAGCTCTGCTCCTGCTCTCTGTGTGACTGGATAAGCATCTATCTCTCTCTGAGCCTCAGCTTGCCCATATGTACCATGAGGGAATGCAACTAAGTGTTTCACAGATCTCTTTTAACTATGCCATTCTAGAAGTCTCCAAATTCTATCCTGCTTGGTATCTCAAGCCCTATTGTACCAAGTACCTGACTATTTGGTAGTTTTCATGGATCCATAATGAGCAGAGCAACTCCTACCCAATATTCCAGGAAAGTCAGGCTTAATATGGCCAACATTTCACATTGGCTGTCATGCCAACCTTGTTGGAGATACAGACTGCTGTATCCTTTCTGGATATTCTACAATACAGGGATGGCCTATTATCTATCTGTAACTTGGGAGGTTCCATCAGACTGGGAAGGGTAACTCCTTACCTATTCATGTGCTAACTTCTCCTTCAGGTCATTATTAAAACTGACAATGATCCAAACTAATGAATTCATCCTGGGAAGACATATTGAGGGCTTCCATAGGATAAGAAGAATCAAGACAAATATGAGAAGTTTCTCTTGAGGCATGGACAAGACTGACATTTATCCAGCACCTACTGAATGCCATCCACTATGCTAGGTGCTTTCCACACTTGTGAGCCCATTTTATTTCCTTAACAACTCTACATTTAAGGTTTATTATTACCTCATTTTATTGACAAATATTTGAAGCTCAGATAGGTTTAGCAATTAATCCAAGGTCACACAGAGAGACATATGGTAGGGCAGGCCTTGGACTTAGACTGGTGTTGTTCTTACTACATCATGTAGTCTTTCACTACCCTCTTAATCTCACTAGATGCTCCTACTCAATGTTCCTTTAGATTATCTTAGCACCACAGGAATAGTTGGAAGGTATAAGTTAATGCTATTGAAGTTACCTACTCTTTGGAGATCAGAGTATGTGAGGAATAGCACAATGTCCCCTTTCTTGTGATGCCTTGTGCCCACCATATACTCTCTCTTTATGCTGCTAATGAAGGAGGAGGAGGAAGACAACAAAAGAACAAGAAAAAGAAGGAGGAAGAAGAGAATAAAGATGAAAGGATGGGTAGAAGGAAGGAGAGAGGAAGAAAAAAATTAAAAAGAGAAAAAATGCCATTCTTGGAAGGCTGGTTACTAACTCTCCCATGCCCCTATTCTGAGATGGAAAAGTCATGCCTGACTTACTTCTAGAAGTGACTTTCAGGATTGGGGAATTGGAACTGGCTGTCTATGTTCTTGACATACTCGAGTGAGCTATGTGAGAATTTCCAGCAAGTTCCTGGAGAGTGTAATGTGAGCCAGGCCTTGTAGCTCCCCCAAGGTCAGAGAGAAGACATACATATTCATAGACAAAGGCATTTTCAGCTGCTCCAGATGTCCTCACAGCAGAATGCTGCTTTGTTACCCAAGAGAGAAGTATGAGAATGATTTTCAAAGGAAGGGAGGGAGATTTTGAAGGGCCAGAGGAAGACTAAGAGGAAAGAGCATATTGAAAAGAAAGGCTTAGATGGTCTTCATGGGACTTAAGGTTGGTATTTTTGTGCTTGCAAGTGACTAAAAATATGTATGGGCATGTATGTGCATGATGATAAGCTGTATCTGCATGCATATGGAAGCATGAACTATCAATAGCATAGCGAATCCCACCATCCAATGAAAGTTCATCACCAGCTAAAACATATAGTTATTTAACTTCTGTTTCCATTACAGTCTATTAGCCCTGAACAATTTAGAATTGGAAGGGACCTTAAAGAGTAATTCTGTCCAGGACCTAAACAAAGCTCAGAACTTCCCCCTAGATATCTAGGCCCATAAATAGCACCAATTAATTATAAAGTTTATTTTTAGAGTAAACCAAAATCTTCCCCTATTGTGCTCTCATTCATGGGTCTGAGTTCTGCTCCCTGCCCGTTCTTAAATGCTCCAGAGTATATGTGGTGGATCTAACAATATGGATTCATGTTTATGTATTATTTTCTACTCAAGGCTTTTATCCTGGCCCAGATATGCTAATGATGTTCTAAGAATTCGCTGATGAGGGCACAGGCCAGAAGCTTGACATTAGCCTCCCCATTGATAGAAGCTTTGGTAGTTGGC
This sequence comes from Pteropus alecto, assembly GCF_000325575.1. Taxonomy (NCBI): domain Eukaryota; kingdom Metazoa; phylum Chordata; class Mammalia; order Chiroptera; family Pteropodidae; genus Pteropus; species Pteropus alecto. The sequence goes on from NW_006443121.1 coordinate 17,551, forward strand.
AAAACATTCTAGGAGCTAAAAAACATGCCCTCACCCCATCTTCCATCTCCTTGACTAAAGCCTGGGAATCATGGGCTACATAAAAATCTTGTATTCAGTAATAATTCACACTGTGAAACTACCTGTCCTAGAAAAGACAAAAAAATTGTCTAAATTCAATCCTTCACTTTTGGTCTCAGTTAAATAAAATGCAAAATCTTCAAAATATGAGTTTATAGATGGAAATTTTTGATGGCTCTCTCAACATCTCCACCTTTCTCACTCTAAGTTTCCCTCCCCAGTACACCAAGAAGCAGTATAACTTTGGTCCCCATTCTTACCTCAGTGAGCTCTAGGTTTTACTCATACCCTTTTCCTCTCCAGACCTTTCCCTCTCCATTTCTCCTCAGGATGAGATTTTCCAATGTACCTCTGCTTAGAACTAAGAGAACCGCCCCCCGCCCCCCCAAAAAAAATAAACAAAGGAGGAGAGAAATCAGGGGAAAAAAATCAGGCCTACAAAATGCAGTTTTCTAACTTAACAATAACTAATGATTTTTTTTTTTAAACAGGACTGCATCTCACACAAGTTTCCACCCTCAGAATTGTCCTTTCCCTGCTTCCTTCCTTCCTTCCTTCCTTCCTTGCTTCCTTCCTTCCTTCCTTCCTTCCTTCCTTCCTTCCTTCCTTCCAGAGAAGAGATTAGGGTTGGGGATCCGATCACTGAGCCCATTTAAGGAAGCAATGTGGGATAAATAGAGTAGATAGCACTTTCTTTCTGAGCCCCACAGTCTCCACATTTCTTCAGGTATATAATCACATACAATAGAATACCTCAGACCTAACTTCTCAGCATTTGCTTTCACAATTATTTTGGAAAATGAAAGAAATTTTTTTCTTTTTTTCATGGATTTACAGAATGTCAGAGTTTGCAGAAAACTTAGAGATCATTTGATTTAAACTCATTATAGGTGAAGAAAATGGGTCTTTTGTTGTAGAAAGCTATGTACCCAGGGTCACCTCACAATACAGAAGTGACAGAAAAAGGACTTGGAACTTATAAAAGCTAAATAATCTTAAGGGCTTTCCTTCTTGGGACTGGTTCTAGCTGATGAGAAAGCTGGCAGAGAATAAAAGGGTACAGAAAATCTGAAAGTGTGATTGAAGGAAAGTTGAAGGATATTTCTCAGAAGCCTCTTGAGGACTGCCACTGCTACCCTAGCTCCCAGGTGAGTGTGCCATCTATGTCTGCATTTTTCCTCTGTTTCTCATCTTCAGGCCATCCCATCCTGGAAGCACCCGAGAGTGTGAGAGGGCCTTGGAAAGGAGATGTGAATATTCCCTGCACCTATGGCCCTCTGCAAGGCTACACCCAAGTCTTGGTAAAGTGGTTGGTACAACGTGGCTCAGACCCAGTCACCATCTTCCTACGTGACTCTTCTGGAGACCATATCCAGCAAGCAAAGTACTGGGGCCGCCTGTATGTGAACCATGAGGTTCTAGGAGATGTTTCCCTCCAACTGAATACTCTGGAGATGGATGACCGGAGCCACTACACTTGTGAAGTCACTTGGCAGACCCCTGATGGCAACCAAGTGGTGAGAGATAAGATCATTGAACTCCGTGTCCAGAAACGTGAGTCATCATGGGGGTAGGAAGACACTGATAGGCAAAGACCCAATAGAGGACTGTAATTCTAGAAAACCCTGAGAAACCCAAAGACTTTTGTTAAACTGTACATAGTCTCTCCCTTCTGTTATATGTGCTAATCAGAAGAAATGGACAAATAATCCTCAGAGTCATCACTCCCATAGCATAATTTTAAAAGTGTTGGGAAGGGTTCCTGGCTTTCAAATCTCTATCCCTTCAGATGTCCTAGAAATTCCAGCATCCACAGCCTTGTTTCCCTTCTTGGGATCTGGGTCTTAAAACTCATAAAAATTAGTGTAGCTTATCAGGATATCGAAATGTGGATTGATGCTGACAGAGAAACCCTGAGGAAAGTGATGCAGGGCTTAGCCAAGATAAATTTGGTTGGCTTGGCAACTTTATATCTATCCTTTATAATCTAAAAACTGCAGATAATCCCAAAACTCCATTTGAGCTTAAAAAAAAAAAAAAAACTATATTATTTTTTTAAAGTCAGTTGGTTTTCAACTCCAGATAATCCAAAACCCCAGATACTACAAAGTAGTACCTAATCCTCCAAAGTAAGCTATTTTTGTTTACATTGTCCTATTCCTTCTTCTTTTCCAAGTCACGAGCCCTTTTTAGTTCCCTTTGCAGAGAAATGCACACCCCTATACCCATAATGGATGACTCGGCCTTGTGTTCCCATATCTTTATAACTTCCCAGAGCCTCCTCTCTTGTTTTCCTTTTGCAGTCTCTGTTTCCAAGCCCACAGTGACGACTGGCAATGGCTATGGCTTCACAGTGCCCCAGGGAATGAGGATTAGCCTTCAGTGTGAGGCTTGGGGTTCTCCTCCCATCAGATATGTTTGGTACAAGAAACAGACTAACAACCAAGAACACATTCGATTAGCAAACTTGAGTACTTTACTCTTCAAACCTGCTGTGATGGCTGACTCGGGCTACTATTTTTGTACTGCCAAGGGACGGGTAGGCTCTGAACAGCACAGCGACATTGTGAAGTTTGTGGTCAAAGGTGAGCAACCCTCTCTCCTGGTTAGCATCTCAATGGACCACCTTGTTCCAGAGATACCTTAGTAGAGTGTCCTTATTCCAAAGAACAAAAAAGATTGATTTATGTGTGTGGATGGGGGGCCTTGGTTGTACAATCACAAAGAAAAAAAATAATTCTGGACAGAGGACAATAAGGCAGGAGACAATATCTGTCATGTTATAGATTGAGTAAAGATGATATAGGGAAAAGGGACATTTACTAGGTACCTTGTATTTGCCAGACACAATGCACAAGAACCCAAAACACATTTTCTTATTGAATTCCACAGCTATCTCATTTTAAAGAAGAGGAAATTGAGAGTCAGAAAGGGAAACCTACTTACCAAGAGGCTTGTATATAGGAAGTTCAAGTCAGATTTGCACTCAGATTTTATGTTCTTTCTACTATATCCGATTGTCTCTCATGGTTGAATCTATACTAGCTCCTAAATACCCTTTGGAATATTTTTGTTTGTTTGTTTGTTGTTTGGTTTGGTGAGATAATTTGTTATTTTGTTGTTTATATTTGATTTTGCTTTGTGAAATAAAGACAGATCTCTACATAGTTCCTTTAAATTTCTCTCCCTTCTTCCTAAAACAGAATGCAAGTTGTAGTTGAGGTGTCAATGAATATTGACCCTCATTAATCAAGGTCTGACTATTTCTTACAGCATTATCCTAGGGGCAATACAAACTCTGTACATAAAGGCTACAGGTGAGGGTTTAAATGACCAGCCCAGGAGTGACATGTAAAAGTGAGTCCTATCACCTTCGAAAAGGTCTCCTTGGAAGTGAAGACATATATTCCAACAAAGCTGCCATTGTTCAAAGTATTTTAAGAAATAATTGATTTTAGAGAAATTTCCTCAGAGCAATGTGAAAATTACTATTCTCTGAAGATAGCTCCATAGAAAGGAAAATAAGCAAACAGGCTCTCACAAATTGGGTTAGGAGAGTGATGTTAGTTTTTTTGTTTACTTATTATGTTCTTTAGATGCCATATATAAATGAAATCATATGGTATTTGTCTTTTTCTGACTGACTTACTTCACTTAGCATAATACCCTCTATATCTATTTATGTTGTCACAAATGGTAAGATTTTGCTCTTTTTTATGGCTGAGTAATATTCCATTGTGCATATTTACTGCTTCTTTATCCAATCATCTCTTGATGTGCACATAGGTTGCTTCTATATCTTAGCTATTGTAAATAATACTGCAATGAACATAGGAGTGCATGTATCTTTTCAAACTAGTGTTTTGGATTTCTTTTCTGGGTCCTATAGTAGTTCTATTTTTAATATTTTGAGGAACTGCCATAGTGCTTTCCATAGTGGATGCAACAATTTGAAATCCCGTTAATAGTGCTGGAGGGTTCCTTTTTCTCCACATCCTTGCCAGTACTTGATTTTTTTTATTTATTGATACTTGTTTTTTTTTTAATTGATGACTGCCATTCCAACAGGGTTGAGGTGATATTTTATTGTGATTTTAACTTTCATTTCTCTGATTAGTGATGTTGTACATCTATTCATATGTCTTTTGGCCATCTGTATGTCCTCAGATGAAAGGTCTATTTAGGTTCACTGCCAATATTTAATTGTATTGTTTGGTTTTGGGCATTAAGTTATTTAAGTTATTTATGAAGTCTTGATATTAACCCCTTATTGGATATATCATTGGTGAATATCTTCCCCTATTCAGTTGGTTATCTTTTAATTTTGTTGATGGTTACCTTTGTTGTGCAAAATCTTTTTAATTTGATGTAGTTTCATTTGTTTATTATTTCTTTTGTTTCTCTTGTCCAAGAACATATATCAAAAAACAAAAAAAAAAATTACCAAGAACAATGTCAGAGAGTTTACTGCCTATGTTTTCTTCTAAGAGTTTTACGATTTTGGGTCTCACATTTAAGTCTTTAATTATTTTGAGTTTATTCTTGTATATGATGTGAAAAGATGGTGTAGTTTCATTTTTTGATGTATTTGTCCAGTTTTTCCAACACCACTTAAAATAGACTCCTTTTCTCTCCATTGTATATTCATGCCTCCTTTGTCATAAATTAACTGACCATGTAGGCATGGGATTATTTCTGAACTCTCTAATCTGTTCCATTGATCTACATGTCTTTTTTCATGCTAATACCATGCTGTTTTGATTACTATAGTCTTGTAGTATACTTCGATATCAGGTATTGTAATACCTATAACTTTGTTATTCTTTCTCAAGATTGCTGTGACTATTTGAGATTCCATGGAAATTATAGGATTATTTATTGTAGTTCTGTGAAAAAATGCCGTTAATATTTTGATAGGAATTGTATTGAATTTATAGATTGCTTTGGATAGTATGGAAATTTTAAGGATGTTAATTCTTCCTATCCATGAGCATGATATATGCTTCCATTAATTTTTATCTTCAGTTTTTTTTCTTCAATGTTATAATTTTCCAAATAAGGTCTTTTACCACATGGGTTAAATTTATTCCTAGTTATTTTTTGATGCAATTGTACATAGGACTGTTTTCTTAATTTCTCTTTCTGACAGTTTGTTATTTGTGTATAAAAATGCAATCAATTTCTGAATACTAATTTTGTATCGTGCTACTTTACTTAATTCATTTCTCAGTTCTAATAATTCTTTTGGTGGAATATTTAGTTTTTTTTTCTATATAGTATCATGTCATCTGCAAATGATGACACTTGTATTATTTTTTTTCTAATTTGGATTCCTTTGATTTATTTTTCTTGTCTGAATCCTGTGGTTAGGACTTCCAATACCATGTTAAATAATAGTAGTAAAAGTGAACATTCTTGTCTCACTCCTTATCACAAGAAAAAATGCTTTTAGCTTTTCACTATTGAGTATGATGTTAGCTGTGGGTTTGTCAGATACAGCCTTTATTATGTTGAAGTATACTCCCTCTATTTCCATTTTGCTAAACTTTTTCTTTTTTATCATAAATGAGTGCTAGATTTTGTCAAACACATTTTTCTGGATCTATTGGTATGATATGATTTTTATTTTTTATTTTGTTCATGTAATGTATCACATTAATTGATTTGTGGATATTGAATTTAACATGCATCCCAAAAATAAATCCAACTTGATCATGGTGTATGATCTTTTTAATGTATTGCTGAATTTGGTTTGCTGATATTTTGTTGAGGATTTTTGCATCTATATTCATCATGGATATTAGCCTATAATTTTTTTGTAATGTGTTTGTCTGGTTTCAGAATCAACATAATAGTGGCCTCACAAAAAATTGAGAGTCTTCCCTCCTCTTCAATATTTTGAAATACTTTCAGAAGGATAGGTGTTAATTCTTCATTCAATGTTTGGTAAAATTTACCTGTGCAGCCATCTGGGCCAGGACTTTTGTTTGTTGGAATTTCATTCATAGTAATCAGTCTGTTAAAATTTTCTGTTTCTTCTTGATTTGGTCTTGGGAGATTGTATGTTTCTAAGAATGTATCCATTTCTTTCAGGTTTTCCAATTTGTTGGCATATGATTGTTCATAGTGTTTTATTCCAATCTTGTATTTTTGTTGTGTCAGTTGTCCCCTATGCTCTTTCATTTCTGATTTTATTTTAGTGACCTCTTTTTTCATCAGTTTGGTTAAAGGTTTATCAATTTTATTTATCTTTTCAAAGATACAGCTCTTGGTTTCTTTGATCTTTTGTATTATTTTTAAAGTTTTTCTTTCTTTTATTTTTATTCTCATCTTTATTATTCTCTTCCTTCTACTCACTGTGAGCTTCGTTTGTTGTTTTTTCTCTAGTACTTTAGGTGTAAGGTTAGATTATTCATTTAAGATTTTTCTTGTTTCTTGAGGTGGACTTGTATTGATATGAATGTTCCTCTTAGGACTGCTTTTTGCTGTGCCCCATATATTTCGAGTTATTGTGTTTTCATTTTCATCTTTATCTAGGTATTTCTTGACTCCTTTCTTGATCTCATTATTAACTCATTCATGATTAGTAGCATGCTATTTAGCCTCCATGTGATAAATGTATTTTTCAGTGTTTTTTTTTTTGTAATTGATTTCTTCTTTCATACCATTGTTGTTAAAAAAAGTTGTTTGGCAAAATTTCTCTCTTCTTAAATTTATGAACTCTTGTTTTGTGGCCTCAACGTGTGACCTATCTTGGACAATGTTCCATGTGCACTTGAAAAGAATATGAATTCTGCTGCTTTGGAGGTGAAAAGTTCTAAAACTATCAATTTCATTAGGTCCAATGTGTCAATTAAGACTGCTTTTTTTCTTGTTGATTTTTTGCCTGGAAGATCTAATCATTGGGGTGTCAATAGGATATTAAAGTCCTCTGCTATGTTGGGTGCATGTTTACAAGGATTATAGCTTCTTGTTTGATTGATATCTTTTTCATTATAAAATGTTCCTTTTGTCTCTTATTATAGCTTTTGTTTTAAAGTCTATTTTATCTGATATAAGTATTGATATCACAGTATTTTTGTTTCCATTTGCATAATTTCTTTCCTTTTTTTACATTCAATCTGTGTGTGCTTTTGATTGAAAGTGAGTATCTTCTTTTTTGGAAAATGGTGAAGTGGTAGTTGTCCCCAGATCTCTCTCCTTGAAACAACAATAAGCTGAACATCTAAAACTCAACAAAAACACCCAAACTGCCCACCAGCACGTCTGAGCATGAGATCTGCTCATAAGAGCTACCACATGTCAGAATCATGGGTGTCATGCAGTGGAATGGGAGAAATAAAGAAACTGCCTCTTGCATCTACCAGAGCTCCCTTAGGAGGAAGAGGAGAGGAGAAGATGCAGCGAATTGCCTGAACTCTGCCAGGGAGAATTGTGAGTTCCACGCATTTGGCAGCAAGACCCAGTTATCAGGGCAGAACGCAGAGAAGCAGGAAGGCAGAAAAACAACAGTTGATTTTTACCAGCCATGGTTGCAAAACCAAGGATAAGCTGCAGCCCTCATCCCTCAACCTAGATGGCCTCTCCCGCCCTACCCTCTGATACCGAACACTGCGAAGCCCAAGGGAGATCAGAGCAAACACTACCGAAAACGCTGCTAACACTGACAGAGATTGAAATTGAGGGTAGTGAGTATGATTAAATATCTATAAGAAAATAAAAAAGCATTTTTTTTAAAGCTTTACATGAAACAGCGATCCAAGAGGCTTAGACGCCACCTACTGAAAACCAAAAGAAAAGCACCTTCTTTGCAACAGGCTAAAGAGAGACTGTTATATAATAAATCTTCTTTCTGGAAAAAAAGCAGAATACATTTCTATTAATGCCCATGTGGAGAGACAGTCCATTAAACACCATGGACAACGAAGGTGACATGGCAACCCAGAAAGAAAGAGAAAACTCTCCAGAAAATAAATTTATAGACAGAGAAATATGTGACTTAAATGACAGAGAATTCAAGATGGTACTTCTGAAAAGAACACAGTGAATTCCGAAACGAGTCATTCAATGATTTCAAGAAATGAAAAAAACTATCAGAAGAGCAAAGGAAGGAGACTGAAGCTCTCAAAAGGAACCAAATAGAACTTCTGGAGAGGAAGAACACACTGCGAGAGTTGAAAAATGAAATAGCAAGCTTGGGAAATAGAGTCGATCAAATGGAGGAAAGGATCAGTGATATCTAAGACAGAAATGCAGAAATAAATCAGAAGAAAGAAGAGAGAAATAGAAGAATGAAAAATAATGAAAGAGAAAAACAAGAACTAGCTGATATCATGAGAGGAAACGTAAAAACAATGTGCATTATCAAAGGCGAGGAAAAGGAGCAGGAACTAAAAACTATTTTCAGACAAATAGTGAATGGGAATTTCCCAAATCTAAGAAATGAGCTGGAGCTTGGAATTCAAGAAGTCAACAGAACACCCCATTATCTCAATCCAAAAAGGCCTTCACCAAGACACATTGTATTAAAGTTATCAAAAATCAGCGACAAAGACAGAATTCTCAAGGCAGCCAGGGAGAAGAAAACGGTAACTAATAAAGGAAAACTCATTAGATTATCCTCGGCCTTCTCAGCTCAAATGTTACAAGCCAGAAAGCAATGGAATCAAATATTTAAACTATTAAGTGAAAGGAATTACTAGCCTAGAATAATGTATCCGGCTAAGCTCTCCTTTCAATATGAAGGAAAATTAAAACTTTTCCAGACATACAAAAATAGTGGGAATTCTCCACTACGAGCCCTGCACTACAGGAAATATAACCAAAAAAAAAAAAAAAAAAAAAAAATTAGGAAAAAAGTGACTATCAGGCAAGTAGAAGCAGAGGAGTGCAACCCTTACTAAGAACAGGGCATTATAAGCTGAAATAATAAGAAGAGAATTGCTATAGCAAGTTAGTAATGAATATTCAGCATACATAGGGATAAATTGAGACAACAATGACTGCAAAGATCCAAATTCACAAAGGGAACTGGATATAAGGCATGCGCAGAAAAAATGGACAAATACACACACACACGCACACACACACACGCACACACACACTATCCTTTACAAATTTGCAATGGTAACCACACGCAGAAGATTCAGAACTGAAATATATAACATAAAACAAGAAAAATCAGAGAGAAAACCCATAAATCCAACCAATATAAAGAAAACAGAAAAACAAAGACAAGAAAATACCAAGCTGCCAGAAAGCAAAAGATAAAATGGCTATAAGAAAACCTCATATTTCAATAATCACCCTAAATGTAAATGGGTTGAACTCACCAATAAAAAGGCACAGAGTAGCAGAATGGATAAAAAAACAAAGCCCAACATTATGCTGCCTCCAGGAGAAACATCTCAGCTCCAAAGACAAAGACTCAAAGTGAACGGGTGGGAAATGATATTTCAAGGAAATGGCATTCAGAGAAAAGTGGGAGTAGCAGTACTAATATGAGACAAAATAGACTACAAAATAAAAACGATAAAGAAAGATACCGAGGGACACTTCATAATCATAAAGGGAATCATACACCAAGAAGACATAACACTTATTAATGTCTATGCCCCCACTCAGGAAGCCCCGGAATATGTAAAGCAATTACTAGCAGAACTAAAAGGAGAAAGAAACCAAAACACTATCGTAGTAAGGGACCTAAATATTCCTCTTTCGGATATGGACAGATCATCCAAACAGAAAATCAATAAGGAAATACAATCCTTAAATGACACATTAGACCAACTGGACATAATTGACATTTACAGAGCTTTCCATTCCAAAACAGCTGCTTTATACATTCTTCTCTAGTTCACATGGAACATAATATAAGAAAGTTGAAATCTTACCAACCACAATCTATGATCTAGCTTTGAAACTAGAGATCAGCTGCAAAAAGAAAGCAAGAAAACCACAAATAAATGGAGATTAAGCAACATGTTACTGAAGAATAACTGGGTCAGAGAAGGAATAAAAAGAAAGATCAAGAGATACATAGAAATGAATGATAATGATAGTACAACATATGAAAACTTTCGGAACACAGCAAAAGTGATCATAAGAGGAAAGTTCATATAATTACAGGCTTTTCTCCAAAAACCTGAACAAACCCGAATAAACAACCTAATGCTTCATCTTCAAAAAACAAGAAAAGGAAGAACAAATGAAGCTTAAAGTCAGCAAAAGGAAAGAAATAATCAAAATTAGAACAGAAATAAATGAAATGGAAAACAAAAAAATATGACAGAAAAAATAAATGCAACAAAGAGCTAGTTCTTTGAGAAGGTTAATAAAATTGAGAAACCTCCAGCTAGACTCACTAAAAAAAAAAAAAAAAAGCGAGAGAAAGGACACAAATAAAAAAAAAATCAGGGACGAAAGAGGAGGAATTATGACTGACATCGTAGAAATACAAAGGATCTTATATGAATACTATGAAAAAGTATATAACACCAAATTTAATAACCTAGAAGAAATGGACCAGTATTTAGAAAAATACAGTCTTCGTTTACTGAATCAAGAAGAACTGGAAAATCTAAATACACCAATCAGCAGTATGAAAAATTTAAACAATCATCAAAAACCTACCAAAAAGTAATTGTCCAGGACCAGATACCTTCACCAGTGAATTCTACCAAATATTCAAAGATTTAATGCCTATTCTCCTCAAACTCTTCCAAAAAATTGAAGAGGAGACAGTACTTCTCAACTCATTTAATGAGTCCAATATTACTCTGATTCCAAAACCTGGTAAAGATAACACACAAAAAAGAAATCTACAGACAAATATCTCTCATGAACACAGATGCAAAAATCTTAAATAAGATACTAGCGAACCGAATACAACAACATTTTAAAAAGATTATACACCACGATCAAGTGGGCTTCATCCCAAAGGCACAGGGATGGTTCCATATACACAATACAATAAATGTGACACACCATATAAAGAAATAAAAATTAACAATCATATGGTTATATCAATAGATGCAGAAAAAGCCTTTAACAAGATAATAATAAAACTCATTTATAATAAAATGCAGAAAAAGCCTTTAACAAGATAATAATAATAAAACTCATTTATAATAAAAACACTTAACAAAATCAGTATAGAAGGAAAATACCTTAACATAATTAAGGCCATATCTGACAAACTCTCAGCTAACATTATACTTAATGATGAAAAACTAAAAACATTCCCTCTAAGATCAGGAAAAAGGCAAAGCTGTCCACCATTGCCACTCTTATTCAATATAACATTGGAGGTCCTAGAGAGTGCAATCAGACAACAGAAAGACATAGAAGGCATCCAAATAGCAATCAAAAAAGTAAAATTGTCACTATTTAGGGATTACATGATTCTCTATATAGAAAACCCTAAAG
>NW_006443121.1:29708-40157 GCF_000325575.1 Pteropus alecto
TGAGTTTTAAGTTGTGCTTCTAGCTCTCTTGACAGGGGCAAGGCAAAAAACGGGAAGGATGGGGGAATGAGTCTCTTCCTCCTAATCTAACCAAAGCATTTCCACTTTCACTATTTTACACATTGGGCTACATATTTGATAATCACCAGTCAAGACTACAGAATTTTAGAACTTTCATTAAATAATACACTTACTTATTTGATAGGTGTGGATCGATTGACCGATTTTTTTCCTAGGTGCCATTTATATGGAAGGAAAGAAGATAAACTAAATGATTAACCTTTTTCTGTGAGTCCCTTCCTTTCCCATTCCAAGGCAAAACCTAGGGTGCGTTCTTTTCTCTGTTCCCAACATCTTGTTTCACATGCCTTTTTAAAAGTATCTTACTGCTGGTGGGAATGCAAATTGGTACGGCCACTATGGAAAACAGTATGGAGGTTACTCAAAAAACTGATAAGTGATCTACAATATGATCCAGCAATCCCTCTACTGGGTATTTACCCCACAGACTTAAAAAATCATGTCTATAATGGTATTTGCAGAACAATGTTCATAGCAGCATTATTCACAGTGGCCAGGTCATGCAGGCAACAGAAGTGTCCTATGATAGATGATTAGATAAAGAAGCTGTGGTACATATATACAATAGAATATTATTCACCTATAAGAAGGGATGAAATATTGTCATTTGCAACAATATGGTTGGACCTCAAGATAATCATGCTAAGCAAAATAAGCCAGATTGAAAAAGTTGAAAATCATATGTTATCACTTGTATGTGGGATATAAACCTAAAAGCGACAAATGAACTGGAGAAACAGACTCATGGACATGAACTGTAAACTAGTGGTTACCAGAGGATAGAGGTTGGAGATTACGGGGGAGGGAGATGAGGTAAAGCGCATCAAATATATGGTTTAGGGAGAGGGTGAAGTGGGTAAATGGGATCAAATATATGGTAGCTCAAGGAAATTGGACTTTGGGTGGTAAACACACAATAGAATGTACAGATGTCAAATTATAATGTACACCTGAAAATTATATAATTGTCTTAACCAATGTTACACCAATAAACTTAATTTAAAAAAAATAAATAAAGTGTGTCTCTTGTAGAAAATATGCATATCGCTTTTATTTTCTTATCCATTTGCTACCATATGTCTTTTGATTGGAGCATTTAGCCAAAGTAATTGTTGCTAGATATGTAGTTATCGCCATTTCGTTATTCATATTTTTTAATTTTTTTCTTCTTCCTAAAGATGTTTTTCTCACATTTATTGTAGTACTTGTTTGATGTTGATGAACTCCTTTAGCTTTTTCTTGTATGGGAAGCTCTTCACCTCTCCTTCAATTCTAAATGATAGCTATGTTGAGTAGAGTAATCTTGGTTGTAGACCCTTACTTTTCATCACTTTGAATGTTTCCTGCCACTCCTTTTTGGCTGGCAATTTTTCTGTTGAGAAATCAGCTGACAGTCTTATGGGAGCTCCCTTTTAGAAAACTAAATGCTTTTCTCTTGCTGCTTTTAAGATTCTGTCTTTGTTTTTAACCTTTGGTATTTTAGTTATGATGTGTCTTGGTGTGGGCCTCTTTGGGCTCGCTCATCTTGTCTGGGACTCTCTGCAGTTCCTGGACTTGTATGTCTATTTTCTTCACCTGGTTAGGAATGTTTTCCTTATTTCTTCAAATAGATTTTCAATCTCTTGTTCTCTTTCTTCTCCTGGTACACCTATGATGCGAATGTTGTTAATGCTTGATGTTGCTCCAAGGATCTCTTAAACTATTCCTTTTTTTCTTCTTTTTTTCTGTTCCAATTGGCTGTTTTCTGCTACCTTGTCTTTCAAATTACTGATTTTATCCTCTGCTTTATTTAATCTGCTGTTGATTCCCTCTAGTGTATTCATTTTAGTTATTGTATTCTTCATTTCTGATTAGTGCTTTTTTTTATGATTTCTATGTCCTTTTTTAATGCTTACTATCTTTTTGTTGAGATTCTCATTAAGTTTCTTAAATATCTGGTAGATTGCTTGCCCACATTTTGTTTAGTTCTTTTTCTGGAGTTTTCTCCTTTTCTTTGATTTGAGACATTTCTTTGTTTCTTCATATTGGCAATCTCTCTATGTTTGTTTTTATTAGGTAGATTTACTAGTCTCCCTATCTTGGCAGGGTGGCTTTCTGTAGTTGGTGTCTTGTTGGGCCAGTGGCACAGTCTCCCTGATCACCTCAACCAGGTGCTCCAGGAGTGTCTCTTGTGTGGATTCCGTATGTCCTTGATTGTTGTGTGCATGTCATTTGGTGGGATTGACCCTCCAGTTGACTGTAAGGATTGGCCATGACCACATATGAGCTGCTTTGTGGGGTCTGACTCCACAGATCATGATTTACCTCAGTGGGCTTGTGTGCCTGCTGAGACTACCCTTTGGGTTTGTTGCTTCTGGAGATAATCAAGTTCTGTTCTGTTGTGATCTGAATCAGGCCACCAGATGTGTTGTTTCTGGGGTCCCGTGTTAGTGTCTCTGGTTCAGGCCAAAGTCAGCTGCCACCTGTAACTGCCCTGGACTGGCTACCTTGTAGAAACTATAAAGCAATCCATGGTTGGTAGCTGCCTGTATGGGGTCTGGAGACATGTGGGAGAGGCCATGCTGTGACCTGAGGCTGGTCACAGTACTGGGCCTGGGTCCATTTAGCCAAAGGCACAGGGGACCCCAAGGGCTGCCAAGGCCTGCAGACTGCTCTTAAGTCTCAGCCACTGAAAGAACTTCAGGCAGTATGTGAGTTGAGTGAGGTGGGGTTTCAGGGAATAACCAGGGTGGGGCAAGTGTTGTTCACCTGCTTAATGCAGATTCACATATGGCACTAGTGCCAAACCTAGGGCCACTTAGTAAGAGGTACATGGCACATTGAGGCCAGTCTCCACCTGCCTGAGTCTTGTGGACCTTTGAGAGTTTTTAAGAAAGACTGCAGCATGGCCAAGACCCATTGCCCATCACTGAAAAGAGCCTGTGTTGGTGCACAGACTTGCTAAGCCTGGCTGCTTGCCACTAGGAGAACTTCTGAAGGTGTGGAAGTTGGGTGGGGCTGGGTCTCAAGGAGTCATCAGGGTTGGACAAGAGGTGTTTACCAGGTTAATGCAGATTTAGATTTGGCCATGTGGGAGGAGGGTTCAATATAGGAAAGATGGCACCTACCTGCCAGTTGTGTGGGAGAAGAGCTCAACACAGTGATAATGGTGCTGTCGTTTCAGCCCTCATTCTGAAGCCATACAATTCAGTCTCTCCTTGTATGTCCTTAGTCTCCTCGCCCCATTGCTGTTCCTTCACCAGAGCCCAGAGCAAGTGCCTGTGAGTGTGTCTATATGCAGTCCCTTTAAGAAAATGCCTGGGTTTCCAGCAGCCTTTTGTCTCACCCAGATGAAGGGAATCTCTGTTGATTTTCACAGTGAGGTGTTGTGAGGGCTCCTCTTTCTGGCACTAGTGCTTTGGGCTGGGGACTCCAGTGTGGGGCTGGGATCCCTTGCTCTTCATGGGGAACCTCTGCAGCTGAGATATTCCTCCTGATGCTCACCATCCCTCCTAACAGCCTCAACATGGCTTCTTTATATCCTTAGTATAAGACTTCTGTGCAGCTAGTCTTCAGACATTTCTCCAGGTTAATTGTTCTATGATTTAGTTGTAATTTTGATGTGGTCATGAGAGGAGATGAGAACAAAATTTATCTACTCAGCCACGTTGACTTGAACTCAACTAATGTTAGTTTGAGACTCCTGTGTTTTACTGGAAGGATTTGTTTCCCAAAGTTGATTTGTAGTGAGGGTGTGCTGAAGGTTTTGGTCTGTTAGTTTTGTGGGGAACAAAGGCAGTCTCACTTTGAAAGAATTGTATGGACACAGACCCAGTTCTCTGAGAGATGACAATCTGGTCAAGCAGAGGGAGCAGGGCATGGCCAAAATATCCAAGAATGTGTACTATATAGAGAGCCAAGTTAAACATCCTCACCTTTCTGTAAGTTAGTTCCTAGCTCATGCAGTCAGGATTTTGCTCACAAGCAATCAACCTGTCTTTTTTTTTTTTTTTTTTTATCACAGCCCATGCTTACAAGCACTCTACCTCCTTTTTTCTTACCTTCCTCTGGCCTCCTTCTCGACTTCAATTTGGTCCCATGAGTCTTGTTCCCTGTTTCATCTCTGTTCTACATAGCTCTCAGCCCCTCATCCTTCTTCCTCACCTCTGTGATGTTCCTCAGTTCTGGGATGGTCCTATAGACCATGATTTTCTCATGCTCTCGAACTTCTGAGTTCCGCTTACAGAAAGAAAAAAAAAAGAACAACTAGAGATGCATTGTTCTCATGTTAGTTTTTTGCTCTGATACCCATTGCTTATCTCCATACTGTTTGCCAATCAATTTGCTCATCTCCGTTCTATTCCTTATAGCAGCTATTCACTTCCTTCTTCTCTGATAAGATCCAGACCCTCTCAGATGTGAATTCTATCAACAACCTTCCCTGCCTCGACATTTTCCTACCCATCTCCTTTTGGCTCAAAGTGAGATATGTCTTTCTTTTCTCCACAGCAAACCCTCCACTTGAGGTCTTAACCTCAGCTACTCCAACTCCCTGTTCCACCCATTGTCTTTTACCTAAGTCTAATATGTATGTATGCATGCATATATAATATCTATGTACATGTGTATGTATGTAAGCCTGACATACATATATACAGATATACGTTATTTAAAAAAAAAACTTTCTCTCCATCTGCCACCCCATATCTTTCCTATGGCCACTATCAACCTTCTGAAGAAGATAGCTTCCATTGGTTGTCCCTCCAAATTTACCACAACATAACTTTGTAAACTGGAGTCATTACTGACCTCCAAATCACCAAAACCCAAGACCTCTCCATTCACACACATCCTCCTCAGCATCTCTGTAGCATTTGACCCTGTTAAACATTCCTTCTTACTCAAAACTCTTTCAAACACTAGTGTCAACACCACCACTCTCTCTTGGTTCTCCTAAGAACTAGATGACAGATCTTTCTCAGACCCCTTTGCTGGCCTTTCCTTCATTCATCCCTTGATTACAAGTGTTCTCAAAGACTTAGTTCTCTTTCCTTTCTTCTTGTATCTCTATAGCATTTTATCAGGATTTTATTCATTTCTGTGGCTTCAAATATCATATCTAGGCTGATGTCTCTCAAATCAATAATTTTGTCCCTCATTTATCTTCTGCTTGCTAAATCCCAATGTATAGTTCCCTCTGAACAGTTTCACTTCTAATCTAGCCTCTTTAAAACTAAGCTTACCTTTTATTCACTAAACCTGTTCCTCAAACCTGTTAAAAGATTCAGCAATATCTCTGACCTCTCTCTTCTTCACCTCTCAAATAATCAAGATCAGTAAATGCTGTGAATTCAACTACTGAACCACTCCTCTTATTAATCTCTCTTTTCCCATATCCTCATAATTTTATTATCTTATTTTCTGAACAATTTTAATAGCCTTTTAAATGATCTCCCCATGACCTTCTGTTTTCACAGAACCATCAACTTATTCAGTAAATATTGAATATTTTTTTTAGATTACTAGATGTAAAACCCATTACTGGTTCTCTATAGTCCAGCATAGTACCTGGCATATAGGCAGCACTTAATGAATATTTGTCAATGAATAGGCAAAATATGTCACTTCCTCACCTTCAAAAACCTGACCACACTGTTATCAGAATTATTTTTTTCAGAACTTAGATTCGGTAATGTTAACTCCTTTCTCAAAAACCTATTACTCTCTATGGACCCTTCTACCAAATGACAAAGCCTAAACTTCCTTAGTCTGTCCCTAGCCTACATATCCAGCCTTATCTTCTAACATCTCTCCATATCTGAAACATAAAATGTTGTTCCGTCTGCCTGCAATTTTCTTCCTCTTTCTTGAGCTAATGAAATTCAATCAACCATTCACTAACATCTTCTTTTTCAGATATACTTCACATACTATACAATTGAGCATTTTAAAGTATGCAATTCAGTGGTTCAGATGGTTGTGCAATGAACATCATCATTATCTTATTCCAGAACATTTTAATCACTCCAAAATAAAGTGCTTTACCTACCAAGCAGTCACTTCTATTCTCCATTTCCCCAAACCCTAGAAATAACTAATCAGCTTTCTGCCTCTATGGATTTTCTTATTCTGGGTATTTTGTATAAATTGAACCATATAATATGTGTTGACATTTTGCGTTTGGTTTCTTTTAATCTGCATAATATATTTTTTTAAGTTTATCTTGCTGTAGCACGTAGCAGTACTTTATTTTTTATTGCCACATAATATTCCATTGCATGGATATAACACATGCTATTATCCATTCACCAGTCAATGGGTATTTGGGTGGTTTCTACTTTGAGGCTATTATGAACAATGCTGCTACGAGCAATCATGTAAAAGTTTTCATGCATATGTATTTTTTTTTCAATTTCCCTAGGTATATGACTAAGAGTGGACTTGCTGGGTCATATAGTCACTCTATGTTTAACTTTTTAAGTAACAGCCAAACTCTTTCTCAAAGTGGCAGTGCTATTTTATATCTCCACCAGTGTACGAGTGTTGCAATTTATACATATTCTCACCAATTTGTTATTTTCTATTTTATTTTTTTAAATTATAGCACACTTAGATAGGGTGAAGTAGTGTCTTATTGTGGCTATGATTTGCATGTCTCTAATGACTAACAAAGTATCTTTCCATGTGCTTATTGGCCATTTGTGTGTCTTTTTTGGAGAACTGCTTATTCAAATACTTTACCCACTTTTAAATTTATTTGCTTTTTTATTGTTGAGTTGTAAGAGTTTTTTTTTATATATTCTAAACACTAGACCCTTTAGGTATACTATTTTCAAATATTTCCTCCCATTCTACAGGTTTCCTTTCACTTTTTGGAGAGTATTTTTTGATGCATGAAAGTTTTTCATTTTGATGAAGTCCAATTTATCTCTATTTTCTTCTGATACTTGTGTTTTTGGTGTCATATATAAGAATCCGTTACCAAACTCAAGGTTATGAAGATTTACTGCTATGTTTTCTTTTAAGAGTTTCATAGTTTTAGCTTTTATGTTTAGTTCTTTAATCCATTTTGAGTTAATTTTTGTATATGGCATGAGATAGAGGTCCACTTTCATTCTTTTGCCCCAGCATCATTTGTTGAAGAAACTATGCTTTTCCATTGGATAATCTTGAAAGTCTGGTCAGATATCAATGACTGAAGGTACAGTTATGTGCCACATAATGATGTTTCAGTCAATGGCGGGTCAAATGCATATATGAGGTGGTCTCATAAGATTATATTGAAACTAAAAAGTCCCTATAGCCTAGTGACATCATAGCAGAGCACATTACCTACATTTGTAGTGATGCTGCTGTAAACAAATCTACCAGTCTGCCAGTTGTATAAAAGTATAACACATATAATTATGTATAGTACATATTTGAAAATGTTAATAAGTTACTGTTACTGGTTTATTGGTTTCTTATATTTACTTTTCTACTGTACCGTCAGTCATATAAAATCCTAGTACATAAAAATGTGTATAGTACACAATACTTGATAATAATAATAAATGACTATGTTACTGGTTTGTGTATATGCTATACTATACTTTTTATCATTATTTTAGAGTGTACTCTTGCTACTTATGAAAAAAGTAGTTTGCTGGAAAATAATATTATGTAGTGCTGGTAGGAGCCTCAAACATTTTGTGTTTACTGCATCTCTTGATTGCATTGTGTTCTCTTGTGCTTGATTTAATCTTGTGTTATTTAGTTCATCATGAACCCTCACATACAAAATCCACTGCTAATATTGCCAATAATAGTAAGAAGACACTTTGAGTGATTGACCTGAAAACAAAATTAAAATTCATTAAGGACTCCTTAGGTGGAAAATCTGTGGTGATTGTTGCTCACCGGTCAGGCATCTCCCATTCCACCATAGCTATGATCTTGAAAAACAAGAACAATGTGATGGAAGATATTAAAGGATCTGCTTCACTGAATGCAATGAGACTAACAAAATTTTGAGAAGGGCCCATGCCAAACATGGAGAAACTTCTAATGACCTGGATTGAGGACTGAACACAGAAGCATATCCCTCTCAGCACCATGATGATCACAGTGAAAGCAAAAAAAAATTGTTTACAATGTTGAAAGAAAATGCTGGACCCAACTGTGATGTTGAATTTACTGCTAACTCTGATTTGTTTAAACTATTCAAGAATCCTTATTCATTACCTAATATGAAAGTGAGTGGTGATCCTACAGGTACTGAGATGAATGAAGACGGCTGAAGAAGTTTTGGAAACTCTAGATAAGCTGATTGTGGAGGAAATTACTTACCTGAGCAAATATTAAATGTGGATGAATCTTCTATTCTAGTAAATTGGTATGAGAGTGTAAATTATTTTCTGTTTCTGATCTTACAGGAAAAGCATTCAATCTTTCACCATTAAGTATGATGTTAGTTGTAGGTTTATTATAGATGCTTTTTTTACAGATCAAGAAAGTTCCCTCTATTCCTACTTTGTTGAGTGTTTTCATAATAAAAGTGTTGCATTTTGTTAAGTGTATTTTCTGTGTCCATTGAGATTATCATTTTTTTGTCCTTTATTCTACTAATAACATGTATTACATTAACTCATCTTTATATTTTGGCCAAATCTTGAATCCCTAGGATAAACCGCACTTGGTCGTGGTGCATAATCCTTTTAATATGCCACTGGATTTGGTATGCTAGTATTTTGTTAAGGAATTTTGCATCTATATTTATAAGAGATATTGGTTCTTAGTATTTTTTTTTCTTTTGATGTCTTTATCTGATTTTGTACCAGGATAATCCTGGTTTAATACACTGAATTGGGAAGCGTTACCTCACCTAATTTTTAAAAGAATTAGTGAAGAATTGACATTAATTTTTTTTTTCTTTAAACCTTTGGTAGAATTCATCAGTGAAGCCACCTGGGCCTAGCCTTTACGTTATGGGAAGTTGTTCAATTAACAATCAATCTTTTTTGGTAAAGGTCTGCCTATTCAGGTTCTCTATTTTTTTTTCTTCAGTCAGTTTCAGTAGTTTGTGAATTTCTAGAAATTTGTCTTTTACATCTTAACTAATTTGTTGTCTTACAGTTGTTCATAGTATCTCCTTATAGTTCTCTTTATTTCTACAAAGTTAATAGAATGTCCCCTCTTTTATTAAAGATTTTTGAGTTGGAGTCTTGTTTCCTTTTTCTAGGTTGATCTAGCTAAAGGCTTATCAATCGTTTTTTTATTAAATTTATTGGTGTGACATTGGTTAATAAAATTATATAGGATCCAATGTACAATTCAATAATACCTCATTCGTATTAACATTTTAATTATATTTATTGAGGTGTCATTGTTTAACAAAATTATATGTTTCAAATATACATTCAATAATACATCATCTGTATATTGCATTGTGTGTTCACCACCCAAAGTCAAATCTCCTTCCATCACCATATATTTGAAACCCTTCACCCTTATCTACCTTCCCACTTCCCTATTTCCCTCTGGTAACCACTAAACTGTTGTCTGCATCTATTCTTAATTTTTTGAGAAACTTCCACACTATTTTCCATGATGACTGTACCAATTTACCTCAACACATTAAAGGCTTATCAATTATGTTGATCTCTTCAAATTTTTTTGTAATTTTTCAGTTTAGAGTTGACATTCAATATTATTTTATATTAGTTTCGGGTGTATAACATAGTAATTAGACATTATATAATTCACAAAGTGATCGCCCTGATTAGTCCATTAACCATCTGACATTATAAATAGGTATTACAATATTATTGACTATATTTCCTAGGCTATATTTCATATGTTGATCTTTTTCAATAACCAAATTTTACTTTTGTTGATTTTTCCTATAGATTTCTATGTTCAATTTATTTATGTTAAATCTTTATTCTCTTCATTCTGTCTGTGCTCTGTTAATTTGTTCTTTAATTTTTAGTTTTCTTTTTAGGGTGGAAGATTACTTTATCGATTTGAGATCTCTCTTTTTTTCTATTATTTATTTATTTATTTATTTATTTACTTACTTATTTATTTATTTAGGTGACGTTGGTCAATAAAATCCAGTAAGTTTCAGGGGTATAATTTAACAGTAAGGCATATATATATATTGCATTGTGTGTTCTCCTCCCATAGTTAGATTTCTTTCTGTCACCACATATTTCTTTTAAAAACTCCGATGGGATTTTGATGGGGATTGCATTAAATCTGTATGATGCTTTAGGTAATAAGGTCATTTTAACTATATTGATTCTTCCAATTCAAGAACACGGACTGTCTTTCCATTTCTTTGTATCTTCTTTGATTTCTTTTAATAAGGTCTTGTAGTTTTCATTATATAGGTCCTTCACATGTTTC
>NW_006443121.1:40785-55459 GCF_000325575.1 Pteropus alecto
GTTGAGGGAAATGGGTATTAAATCTTCTTTGAATGTTTGGTAGAATTCACTGGTAAAGCTATCTGGTCCTGGACTTTTACTTTTTGGTAGGTTGTTGATGATTGTTTCAATTTCCTAACTGTTGATTGGTCTATTTAGATTTTTCAGATCCTCTTGATTCAATCTAGGAAGATTGTATTTTTCTAAGTACTGGTCCATTTCTTCTAGGTTATTAAATTTGTTATTATATACTTTTTCATTGTATTCTTGCATGACTCTGTTTTTTGCGGTCAGTCATAATTTCAACTCTTTCATCCCTGATTTTGTTTATTTGTGTCCTTTCTCTTTTTTCTTTTTGAGTCTAGCCAGGTGTTTGTCAATTTTGTTAATATTTTCAAAGAACAAGCTCTTTGTTGTATTTATTTTTTTCTATTTTTTTGTTGTTGTTTTCAGTTTCTTTTATTTCTCCTCTAATTTTGATTATTTCTTTCCTTCTGCTGACTTTAGGTCTCATTTGTTACTCTTTTTCTAGTTTTTTTAAGATGAAGAGTTAAGTTGTTTATTTGGGCTCGTTCTTGTTTTCGGAGATAGGCCTGTAATGATATGAACTTTCCTCTTATGACTGCTTTTGCCACGTCTCAAAAGTTTTGAGATGTTATACTATCATTATCATTCATTTCTATGTATCTCTTGTTCTCTCTTTTTATTTCTTCCCTGACCTAGTTATTCTTCAGTTGCATGTTGCTTAATCTCCATGTATTTGTGTTTCTTCCTGCTTTCTTTATGTAGTTGATCTCCAGCTTCAAAGCATTATAATCAGAGAATATGATTGGTATGATTTTGAATCTCTTATATTTGTTGAGGCTGTCTCTGTGTCCCTGTATGTGGTCAATCCTTGAGAATGTTCCATGTGCACTAGAGAAGAATCGATAGGCAGCTGTTTGGGGATGGAAGGCTCTGTACATGTGAATTATGTCCAGTTGGTCTAATGTGTCATTTAAGGATGTTATTTCCTTATTGATTTTCTGTTTGGATGATCTGTCCATATCCGAGAGAGGGTTTTTAGTTATCCTACTATGATACTGTTTGGGTCTCTCTCCCAATAGTTCTTTTAGTAATTGCTTTATATATTTGGGGCCCCGTGATTGGGAGCATAGATATTAATAATTGTTATGTCTTCTTGGTGCAATATTCCCTTTGTCATTATGAAGTGTCCCTCAGTATCTTTCTTTACCATTTTTTTTTTTTATTTTGAAGTCTATTTCATCTCATATTAGTACCGCTACTCCTACTTTTCTGAATGCTATTTGCCTGGAATAGTGAAAGGGAATTTTCCACCCTTTCACTTTGAGTCGATATTTGTCTTTGGAATTGAGGTGTGTATTCTGGAGGCAGCATAAAGCTGGGTTTTGTTTTTTGTTTTCTGATCCAATCTGCAACTCTCTGTTTTTTTTATTGGTGAGTTCAGGCCATTTACACTTAGGGTGATTATTGAAATATGAAGTTTTTCTATAATCATTTTATGTTTTGCTTTCTGGTACCTCAGTGTTTCCATTGCTTTCTTGTCCTTGTGTGTCTGGTTTTTTTTGTTGTTGTTGTTGTCGTTTGTTTGTTTGTTTGTTGTGTTTTTTGTTTGTTTGTTTTTGGTTGGATTTTGAGGGTTTCCTCTGGCCCTTCTTGTTTTATATTATATACTTCAGTTATGACTCTTTGGCATTTGGTTATCAGTATGAATATGCAGATCATCGTTATACATATATAGTAGTCCTTTTTGTTTTGTGTGTGCCTTATTCCCATTTCCTTTTCCTAATTTGGATTTTTGACTCCTCCCCTTTTTAGTCACTGTTGTCTCAATTTTCCCTATATATGCTGAATGTTCATTACTATCTTGCTATACCAAATCTCTTCTTATTGTTTAAGCTTATAATGCCCTGTTCTTAGTAAGGGTTGCACTCCTCTGCTTCTATCTGTCTACTAGTCATCTTACTCATAGTTATGTAGGTTTTTTTTGTCATTTTCTTTTAGTTGAACTGATCCCTTTCAGTATTTCCTATAATGCGGGACTTGTAGTAGAGAATTCCCTCAATTTTTGTATGTCTGGGATGGTTTTTATTTCTCCCACATATCTAAAGGAAAGCTTAGCTGGATACATTATTCTTGGCTGGTAGTTCTTTTCATTTAATAGTTTGAATATTTGATTGCACTCATTTCTGGCTTGTAAGGTTTGTGCTGAGGAGTCCGATGATCATCTAATGGGTTTTCCTTTAGAAGTGACCATCTTCTTTTCCCTTGCTGCCCTGAGAATTCTTTCTTTATCATTGATTTTTGATAATTTTAATACAATGTGTCTTAGAGAAGGCCTTTTTGGGTTGAGATAATTGGGTGTTCTGTTGACCTCTTGAATTCCAAGATCAAGCTCATTCCTTAGATTTGGGAAATTATCGTCCCATATTTGTCTGAAAATGCTTTCTAGCCCTGAGCTAGTTTTTGTATTTCTTTCATTATCATTCTTTCTTAGGTTTCTCTCTTCTTCCTTCTGATTTATTGCTAGATTTCTGTCTTCGATATCACCGATTCTTTCCTCCATTTGGTCGACTCTCTTTCTCAAGCTTGCTGTTTCAGTTTTCATCTCTCGAGATGTGTTCTTCAGCTCCAGAAATTCTATTTTGTTCTTTTTGAGTGTTTCAATTTCCTTGCTAAGGATCCCATTCTGTTCTGTTCATCTAGTTTTTTTTTTAGTTCCTGAAATTGTTGATATGAATTGTTTTATATCTCATTGAGTTTTTTCAGAAGTACCACCTTGAATTCTCTGTCATTTATGTTGCATATTTCTATGTCTTTAAGTGTATTTTCTGGAGATTTTTCTGTTTGTTTCTGATCTGCCTTGTCACCTTAGTTGTTCATGGTGTTTAATGGACTATTTTTCTGCCTGGACATTAATGGCAGTGTATTCCGCTTTTATTTCCAGAAAGAAGATTTATTATATAAAGGTATCTTTAGCCTGCTGCAAAAAAAGGCACTTTTCTTTTGTTTTCCAGTAGGTGGTGACTAAGTATCTTGGATCCCTGCTCTATATAAAGTCTTAAGAATGCCTTTTTTTTCTTATATATATTCAATCACGCTCACTTCCCGCAGTCTCAGTCTCTGTCAGTGTTAACGACATTTTTGGTAGCATTTGCTCAGTTTCCCCTGGGGTTCCGTGGTGCTCAGTCTTGGAGGATATGGGGGAGGTGCCCTCTGGTTTGGGGGATGTGGACTGTCATTCTGCCTGGCCTTTTGCAACCGCAGCTGGTAATAATCAACTGTTATTTCTTTGCCATCTCTGCTTCTCTGTCATCCCCACTTCTCTGCTTTCTGCCCTAATCCCTGTGCACTGCCTCTGGCCTGTGGAGCTCACAGCTCTTTCAGGGTGGTGGTTCTGTGTACCTGCTGCACCTTCTCCCCTCCCCCTCCTCCTGCTTGGAGCTCCAACTGTGAGAGGCAGCTTCTTTGTTTCTCCCAGTCTACCACCCCACTCCCAGGGTTCTGATCTGTGTTAGCTCTTATGTGCAGATCCCACGGTCAGATGTACTGATGTGCAGTTTGGGTGTTTTTTGTTGAGTTTTAGATGTTCAGCTTATTGTTGTTTCACAGGGAGATATATGGGGACGTCTCTCGCTCTGCCATGTTTTTGAAGTCACTCTTTCTTATTTTTTGATGTATTATTTACAGGTATAATTTTCTCCTGAGAACTGCTTTTTCTTAATCCAATAAGTTTTGTTATGTAATGTTTTCATTTTTATTCACCTCAATTTTTTCTTTCCTTTTTTTAAATTTTATATTATGTGTATTTTTATTAAATTTATTGGGATAACTTTGGTTAATAACATTATATAAGTTTAAAGTATACAATTCTATGATACATCTCTATTTTGTATTGTGTACTCACCAACCAAAGTCTAGCCTCCTTCTGTCACCAAGCATTTGACCCCATTTACTCTCTTCATCCTCCCCTTATTACTCCACTTCCCCTCTGTTAACCACCCTACTCTCTTCTGTGTCTATAAGTTCTTTTGTTTGTTCATTTGTTGCTTTCTGTTTTACATATGAGTGAAATCACACAGTTTTTGACTTATTTTGCTTAACATAATACTCTCAAGATCCAACTATGTTATTACAAATGGTGGTATTTCATCCTTTCTTACATCTGAATAGTATTCTACTGTACACCTGTATCATATCTTCTATCAAATAGTCTCTCAAAGGACATTAGGTTGTTTCCATGTCTTAGCTACCATAAGTAAAGTTGCAATGAACATAATGGTACAAATATCTTTATAAATAAATGTTTTCCAATTTTTCAGGTAGATACTCAGAAGAATGATTGCTGTGTTTTATAGAAATTCTATTCTTAATTTTTTTGAGGAAATTCCACACTGTTTCCTATAGTGGCTTATCAATTTACATGCCCACCAGCAGAGTATGAGAGTCCTTTTTCTCCACGTCGTCTTCAACACTTGTTATTTCTTGTTTTATTGATAATAGCAACTCTAACAGGCATGAGATACTATCTCATTGCGATTTTGATTTACATTTTCCTTAATGCTAGGAAAGCTGAGCATCTATTTATATGTCTATTAGCCATTTGTATATCTTCTTGGGAAAAATGTCTGTTCGGCTCCTCTGCCCGTTGTTTAACTGAATTGTTTTTTCTGTTGTTATTTTGAGTTGTATGTGTTCTTTATATATTTGGGGTATTAGCCTTTCATCAGATTGTTTGTATTGTTTGCAAATATCTTCTCCCATTAATTTGGTTGCCTTTTTGTTTTATTGATGATTTCTTTTGCTGTGCAGAAGCTGTTTGGTTTGATGTAGTCCCATTTATTTACTTTTGCTTTTACTTTCCTTTTCTTTGGAGTCAAATTTATAATATCCTTTCTAAGATCACGGTACATAAGTTTAGTACCTATTTTTTTCCTATGCATTTAATGTTTCAGGTCTTATATTTACATAACGTTGTGGGTCACACATATTTAAAATTTTGATCTTTGACCTGGGTGAGACTACGTTCTGAATGACAGATGCACTGAAATATACATAGAATATAAAAAGGCAGAAATGTGTTTTACTCTTCTTCATACTTCATAGAGGCTACAAACACACTCTTCTAAGAGGTAAATGAACAATTAATTACAGCAAGGTGGCAATGCAGCCATAGGAATATATACATTGTGAGTGAGAAGAAGGTGATACCTGTCCAGTTTGGCCTAGAAGTTGCCAGTGGTGGCAGACCACACAGCATCTGATTAGCCCAATGGGTAGCAGCTTGAGGTAAATGCATATGAAACAGAAGAGTATTTGGAGACCACCCATTGCAAACATTTAGACCCACATTGCTTGATTTGAAGACGTAAATAAGGTCCAGGGTTTGATTCCAAGTGAAAATTAAAATATATTGTTACTACTTTTTTTTTTTCCACTTTAATCAGTTTATTCTAGACTGAATAACAGACTCATCAATGTCATGGTTTGGCTCTCTTCTGCCCTAAATGTGCTAACTAATTGGCCATTTTCATCAAAGCATACATATTGATTATGGTGTGGGTTTTGTTTTTGCATTTGAAAAAAATTTACACCCGGAAAGGGAACTGAAAGAAATGTTAGCTTTTCCTTAGAATCAGATTGAGCTTTGTTTATTGCTCTTTTGAAAGACTGTTAAACAGGACTCATTTGCTCTGTGCTTTCTAAGTGTTTTATGAGAGATAACAGAGAGAGTATGCCTCAGACCTGGATTCCGTTCAGGAGTAGGTTTCTAGGAGGCTGTGGCAACCATACAGAGAAGTTCCTCCAAGCTTGCTGCTCACCAGTATCATGACACACAGAGCTAGAACAGAAGTGACTCCTCAGTAATTTTATTGACTTGAGAAAGTGGATAATGAGGCAGATCTGTTCACTTATCACCATATAACTGGGCTGAAACAATCAGATGTAACTAATAGCTCATATAAATCGGCTTTGTGAAGACCAAGGATCTAGCAGAGACTCAACTCATTTTAGACAGGAAAACTTTTTTTTTTTTTTTTTAAGTATTTGACACATCAATGTTTAACAGGTTGATATGTAGTGGTCTTTCTTTTGTTTCCCAGTAGGTAGTGCTGAAGTACAAGTGTTTATTTTCTCTTACCTGTGCTGCTGGGGCTTCTGGGTTCTCTGTGGGGCAGTGTTGCCTCAGCTGTGGAAAATGCCCCATATTCCTCAAGGAGGTGGTGTCCTCTTTATTACCCTGTTGCCTAGGTCTTAGGGCACTACTCCTGTGGATTGGAAGTGATGGGCTATGGGTCTCCTGGGTGTTCCAGGGGATGTCTTCCTGTGACCAGAAACTACAGGCAGAGCTGCTCCATCAGAGTTGACCCAACTGCCTCTACCAGGCTGCTCTGGGATTAGTAGTGTTGAGCGGGTGGAGGGGACGTGGGTTCATGTGTCTGCAGCTCTGTTCTCTCCAGTGGGTTTAGCTGCAATGAGTACAGCCCCCCTTTCCAGGCCCAAGGCTGGAAAGTTTTTTCAGTCCTTTCATAATCTGCCAAGCAAGAATTTTACTGCTGGATGGACCATGGAGGGATAAGATGGGTATGTGTTTGTGTCCATGGAATCCTTTTGCTGGTGCTGGCAGGCTGTGGAATGCCGGAACCTTTTGTATTGCTTCTCTGCTTCTGAACCTAGGCCCAGCCTCAACATGTTCCAGCCATCCAGGTCAATTGCTGTCTCTGCCTCTCTAGTTTGCTCTTCACTGCTAACACACCCATTGGGGCTGCAACAAATGCCAGACTGTGAATGGCTTCCATCTCTGACCTTTTGTGCCCCCTCCATCCTGTCTCTGACATTCGCCCAGACACACCCACCTTCAGTTGTCTGAACATGCAGATCTCTCAGACATTTTTATATGTTGAACAGAGAATCCTTTGTTAAATTATAGCTGTCCATCTTATTATCACTTCAAGGGGAGAAATCTGGATATTCTTTTATGCCACCATGCTGGTTATGTCATAGTCAAAGTATTTTCTCATTTCACAATGATTTTTTATTTAACACATTGATTGGAGTGTGTTGTTTAATTTCCACATATTTGTGAATTTCCTTAATTTCCCTCTCTCGTTTATTTCTAATTTCATTTTATTGCGGTTGGAGAACATACTTTGCATTTTTCAATTTTTTTCATGTTTACTGAGGCTCATTTTATTGTCTAACAGAGTCTATTCTGGATAATGTTCTATATGCCCTTGAGAAGGTTGTTTTCTGCTGTTGTGGAGAGTGTTCCATATATGTCTGTTAGTTTTATTTGATTAACAGTGTTGTTCAAGTCTTCAGTTTCCTTGATGATCTTTTGTCTAGCTGTTCTATCCAAAATTAAAAGTGGAGTATTGAAGCTTCAAACTACTACTGTTGAACTGTCTATTTCTCCCCAAAATTCTGTCAGCTTTTGCGTTATATATTTTGAGGCCCTGTTGTTAGGAGCATATATTTTTATAATTGTGGTGTTTCCTTGATGGATTGATGCTTTTATAATTATAAAATGTTTTACTTGGTTTTTAGTTACAATTTTTTCCCATAAGTCTGTGTTTTTGGATATTAGTATAGCTACTCTTGCTTTATTTTGGTTAGAGTTTGCATGGCATATGTTACTTCATCCATTTATTGTCAAATCATTTATGTTTTTAAAACCTTAATATACATAAAATGTAGTAGGATTGTTTATTCTGTTACTCTCTGCTTTTAAATTTAAAATTTTAATCTTTCTACATTTAGTATAATTGCTGATAAGGTAAGGTTTATGTCTGATAATTTGCTATTTTTTATATCTTGTCTTCATTATTCCTCTACTGTTTCATTACTGCTGTTTTGCTGTTAGATATTTTCTAGTGTTTTATGTAATTTCTTTGTTATATCTTGTACTATATATTTTTATTTATTTTGATGGTTGCCTTAAAAAATATCATTAATTATTTTTTGCCATATTTAGTCAATTGTTTTATTTTATTTGGATAAAGAGCTCATTTACATTTAGCTTTCAATGAGAACAATTAATAACAGTGTGTCTGCCTGTCCCAAGGAAACTTTACAAAGAAGCAGACATTTACTTTCCTATTCCTTCTGAGGACATGCCTTGAGAATTAAACACAGAAAAACTTAAATTTTAGTCTTTAATATAACTCCAACTCTTTAATAGTAAACAAAGATGCAAGTATTAAACATCCAAACATGTTATCTATTAGTAGTTCTGAACAGTCACAGTGGTCACTGTTGGAGCTGAGGTCACTCATATTTTAAGGAAATACAATCTATCCTTTTTCAGTGGAATTCATACTCTGGCAGTTGGAAGGAAGAAGCAAGGCTCATTTTGTGCAAAGTCTATTTACTTGACCAAAAGCAGCTTTATTCTCTCTCTTTTACTTGACATTGAAAAAAAAAAAAAAACCTGTTTATTTTCTTTTTATGTCAGAAGTGCTATAAGAACTGAGGGAGCTTTTCCTTACTAAAATAAAAGTAACTATACAGGTCATATATTTCTGGGTCAACTTTGCTGATTAAATTCCTTCAGAATTAATAATGCATAGAAATTAATTCTTAACAGAAGTTAGCACAATTGCATACAAAAACTACAATTTAGAATTCACAATACAGGACTCTGTGGTATAAAGCGACTATGAGCAATTTCCTAGGCCACAGAGCTTCCTTGGAGAACAGATTCATTGTTGGCCACAGAGCTTCCCTGGAGAACAGATTCATTGTTCACATAAACTGTAGTCACCATAGGCTTCTCTGATAGAATATTCTGAATGCAGAGTACTTTTGATGAAAGAGGATTGTTTGGGTCATAAGTGAAGAGCTTCTGGCCATTAGGATGATAACCAACCAATGTTACCCCAATAAACTAGCAAGATGGCTCCCAAAGAAGAATCGATAGATAAATTATCTATCAGTATACCCAAATTGAGTAACTTCAATTGAGTTAAATTCATATTAGGATGTTTTTCCAAAACATGAATTTCATGAGCCAATATATCAGAAAATAGATGTACTTTTTATCAGGTGAAATATTGATCTCATTTGCTGAATCAAATCTTTCTGCTACTATTTTAACTTTATTTGGACTTTAGTAAACATCATTTGTCCAGTGTAAATTCAAGAATGTTTTCAAATATTTTGAGAAAGAATCAGAAAAATAGAGGTTATTGGTGACATAAAAATGTGCAAATCAACAGCTATGAGATAATTCACGCTTGGAAGGAGCTCATATTTGATTGTTTTTAGAGGCAAAAAAGAATTTTCGTCTTCAAATTTAAAAATTTTCCCTGTGTCATTGCTGTCTATGAAAGTGCTGTTACCATATGGATTAAACAATGCCAAATTAAACCCACAGCTGATTTTTAATTCCAATGCTCTCAGATTTTCATCTTTTAGATCCATCATTAGTATTGCTCTAGGCTTATCTGATGCAAAACTGTGGAGTCCTGGAAATTTTAGACCCTTTCTCATTAGTCTGACAACTATTTCATTAGTGCTGTGACTCTTCTAAAGAATTTCCAATTTTTTCACATCCCTCCTGAGTCTCAGAGCCTGAAAATAATGGATGCTGAGAGGAAATGGAATAATTACAGGCTGACTTTACAGTCAGATACTTCTTTCTAAAAAACAAAACAAAACAAAACAAAACAAAAAAATGAACCCACGAAAATGCCAAGGACCCTTACCTTGGCTCAAGCCAGAGGAAAAAAAAGGTGGTCAGAACTTCTTCACTGGCCCACTTACACAGTATTCCAATTATAGTGGATATTAGTGAAGGCCAACGTCACCCAAGCCAATCAACTTTAAAGTCTTTCTAATGTATTCCTGGAAAGGTTATTATTTTTCAGCTCATAAGAATTAAGGCACAAATGAAGGCTATAAATAAACTCAGGTAATGACATTCCAATTATGATAGGCTATTTATGGGGGAAAAAAATTGTCTTTGAGAAAATTTGTATATTGTTTAAAATAAATAATAACAAAAATATTAGCTCAAAATTGAATATCTAATGAAAAAGGTAGATGCTATGTTTAAAATAGTATAATATACTATCAAATATTAACAATAATGCCCAAAATATCCTTTTCAATAACAAACATTTAAAACGCAGATTGCATTGGAATATTTTTTTATATTCAGTATTATTTTATATTAGTTTTAGATGTGCATCATAGTGGTTAGATATTTATATAATTTATGAAATTATCCTCTTGATTAGTCTAGTACCTCCTTGGCACTTGCATAGTTATTACAATATTATTGACTGTATTCTCTATGCTGTACTTTACATCCCTATGACTATTTTGTAACTACCAATTTGTACTTCTTAATCCCTTCACCTTTTTCACCCACCCTCCCAACACTCCCTTCCATCTGGCAATTATGTTTGTTCCCCGTATCTATGAGTCTCTTTTCATTTTGTTTGCTTATTTTGTTTCTTAGATTCCACATAAGTGAAATCATGTTATTTGTCTTTGTCCATCTGACTTATTTCACTCAGCATAATACCTTCTAGGTATTTTTTATGGCTGAGTAATATTCCATTTTATATATGTATCACGCTTCTTTATCCAATTGTCTGTTGATGGGCACTTAGATCGCTTCCATATCTTGGCTATTGTAAACGGTGCTGCAGTGAACATAGGGGTACATATATATTTTTGAATCAGGCTTTTTGATTTTCTTTGATAAATACCCATAAGTGCAATTGCTGGGTCATAAGTAACCAGAAGTTGCTTGGTCATAAGGTAGTTCTAGTTTTAATTTATTAAGGAACTCCCAAACTGTTTTCCCTAGCGGCTGTATTAATTTGCAATCCCAATAACAGTGCACAAGGGTTTCCTTTTCTCCATACCCTTGCCAACACTTTTTTGTAAATTTCTTGATGACAGCCATTCTGACAGGTGTGAGGTGATGTCTTATTATGGTTTTAATTTGCATTTATCTGATCAGTGAGATTGAGCCTCTTTTCATATGTTTATTAGTTATCCGTATGTCGTCTTTGGAGAAATGCCTATTCAGATCTTCTGTCCATTTTAATAATATTAATTCTTCCTATCCTTGAGCACGATATATGTTTACATTTATTTGTATATTCAACTTCTTTTCTCAATGTCTTATAATTTTCTGAGTACAAGTCTTTTACTTCCTTGGCTACATTTATTCCTAGGTATTTTATTGTTTTTAATGCAATTGTAAATGCGATATTTTTTCTTAATTTCTCTTTCTGATAGTTCATTATTGGTGCATAAAAATGAAACTGATTTCTAAACATTTATTTTGTATCCTGCTACTTTACTGAATTCATTTATCAGTTCTAACAGTATTTTGGTAGAATCTTTAGGGTTCTTTGTATATAGTGCTATGTCACCTGAAAATAATGACAGTTTTATGACTTCCTTTCCAATTTGGATGCCTTATTTTTTTTTCTTTTTCTTATCTGATTATTGTGGTTAGGACTTCCACTGTGTTGGATAAAAGTGGTGAAAGAGAAAATCCTTGTGTTGTTCCTTATTTTAAGAAAAATACTCTTAGCTTTTCCTCATTGAGTATGATGTTAGTTGTGAGTTTGTCATATATGGCCTTTATCATAATTCTTAATATACTACAATCTAGTTCAGATCCATACCAACTTAATTTCAATAGTATATAAAAATTTGTTTATATATATATAATTTTATTCCCTCTCCTTTATGCTGTTATTGTAACAAATCACATCTTTATTCATTATAATCACATCAACATAGATGTATAATTATTGCTTTATGTAGTTGTCTTTTAAATCAGTTGTCATCCTTACTGGTGCTTTATTTCTTCATATTGATTTAAGTAACTATTTAGTGTTCTTTCATTTCAGCCTGAAGAATTCCTTTTAAAATTTCTCATATGATAGATCTGGTGGCAACAAACATTCCCAGTTATTGTTTATTTTGGAGCGCTTTATTTTTTTTTTCTTTTTTAAGTACAGTTTTTTCTAAATATAAAATTCTTGATTGATAGTTGTTTTTCAGTACATCGAATATGTCATCCCACTGTCTTATAGCCTCTACTGTTTCCAATTAGAAATCTGACCTTAATCTTATTGAGAATTCCTTTATAAATGACTTGCTTTTCTCTTGCTGCTTTCAATATTCTTTATTTGGCTTTGGCTTTTGATTATATGGCTAGATGTGGATTATTTCTTTCTACTTAGAGTTTATCGAACTTCTTTATTTACAGATTAAATGTTTTTTCATAAAATTGAGGGTTTTTTGACATCTTTTCTTTAAATATTTGTCTGTCCTTTCATATCCTCTATTTCTAGGACTCCCATAATCTGTATGTTGGTATACTTAACAATGTCCCAGAGGTCTCTGAGGTGCTTCTCATTTTTCTTCATTCATTTTTCCTTTCTGTTCCTTGAAGTGGCTAATTTCAGTTGTCATATCTTTAAGTTATTAATTCTTTATTCTGCCTGTTTAAATTTGTTCGAGTACATTTTTCTCCCCTCTAGTGATTTTTCCCCTTTCAGTTATTATGCTTTTCAACTCCAGTATTTATAAATGGTTCCTATTTTATAATTTTTGCATTTTTATTGACATTATCTATTTGGTTTGAATTATTTTCATTCTTTTAGTTCTTTAGACATGGTTTTCTTTAGATTTTTAAACATATTGAAAACAATTGTTTCAAAACATTTTTTTTCTAGTAAATCCAATTGTGTTTCCTCAGGGACAGTTTCTATTTATCATTTTTTGTTTGTTTGTTTTTATACCAGTTTATAGGCTTTACTTTCTAGTTTTTTTGCATATCTCATATTTTAGTCGTAAACTTAATTTTTAAAATAATTTAATGTAGCAGATCTGGAAATATGATTCTCTGTCTCTCTCACCAGAATCTGTTTTTGGCACTGCTTGTTGTACTAGTTGCTGTTAGTTTGTTTAGTGACTTTTCTGAACTAATTTTGTATGACCTTCTATATTCTTTGTTATGGATGGCCACTAATGCCTCTACTAGGTTAGCTTAATAGTCAGTGAATAGTTGAATAGAGATTTCCTTAAATACCTAGAACGAATAAATTTCCTAGTCTATACTAAAGGGTTTTGTTGCCTGTTAAAACATGTCTTCAACACTCACTTAGGAAGTTTATAACTGTCCCATAGCCTTCATTTTCTGCTTGTTCAGAGCTTCAAGGCTAGCCAGATGTACGAACTTTTGGCCTTCTCATGCCTTTCCTGAGTATGCACACAGCTCTATACATGTCTGTGGCTTTCTAGAGTTCTAGGAATGTGTCAGAGCTTTTCAAAGTCCCTATAGAAATCTCATTTCTCAGATTTTCCTTTTAATTTTTTGGCTAGTCTCTTGTTTCTGTCAACTGTTATTCATTGTCTCAAGCAGCTGTGCAACAAATCATGTTCCTTCTCTCGGGAGAGTTTTAACATCGAGTAACCATTAAAGACAAGCTTTTTGAGTAGGATCTTTCAGGGAACTGCCGCACAAGTCAAATAATGACCATTGTTTAGAAATTAAATTTGTTCTGCTTACTTCAGCACCTGAAATTGGATTTATTTTCAAGGCTATTACTGGCCTGGTGAGAGTTGATGGGGCTAGGCTAAGTTAAAATGCCACAAAACTTATAGTTCCTAACAAGACTGGGATGTTTTTCTTCCATATATGCTCATTGGGTTGATGCAAATTTTGGCTAATTTCCCAAATTCTTAGGAATTTATTACAGAAATATTACCAATTATTTTACTGCTCTTGTAATAAGGTAAATATTCATAGGTCATTACTCTACCATTTCCACTGACATCATCCACAGCCATCTTCTTTGTGATATTTCCTAAGTTTCTCTCAAGATAATAAATAGATAAAAATTAGTTAGCAGTTATTAAAAACATGTTTTTCTATCCAAATTGAAAAATCTTCTGTACTTTAGCTACACATTCCTTGGAGGTCTATGAACCTTGAGTTAATAATCTTGCCTTAGAATGATTCGAGAGATGAACAGGCAACACACAACTTTCCACCACTATGAGGGAAGTGTTGAGACAGGTCCAAGTATGGACCCTACTGGTATTTACTTAGTTCTCAATTTTCCTAGGGCATTTAACTGTTCTCTCAAAAGTGTCAAAAATCTTGACTGAGCTTTCTTTTTCTTGCAGACTCCTCAAAGTCACTTGAAACCAAGACTGAGGCACTTACAACCATGAAATTCCACTTGGAAGGTAAGTTTCACTAGGGCTATTTTGGAGAAGGAGAAGTCTCAAGTGGTGTCATGGAAGCCAAGGGAGAAAGCCCAATGCCATTAGATGGGTAATCAGAGGTCAGTGGGCTCCTCATAGAGAACATGGAAATAAAGTGATGGAAATAAAATACCTTCCATGGAAATATTCACACTCTCTCTTTGCGCAAACTTCTAAGGCAAAAGGAAAGAGAGACTTAGAATACCCCCATGGGAAAAGAGAAAACTGTGATTTCTATTTTGTTCCTAGTCTGACTTTCTGTGAGACTTTACATAAGTTGCCTCCCCTCTATAGGCCTTATTCTCACCCCCATCAGTAAGAAACTAAGATATTTCACCTCATAGTACTAGTGAGCAATGGCATGACCAGGAATTTGGGGAAGCTTAGTACAGATGCCCAGAGAAGGATCCTAAACTTTGCAGTCATT
>NW_006443121.1:55534-60332 GCF_000325575.1 Pteropus alecto
GCGGCCTCTGCCTAATATCCTGTTGTCATAGCAACATCCACAGTGAATTCATCCTGGAGCTGGACCACTGAAGTAAATGGTTATCTTAGGGAGACCAATGCTGCACCAAGTAAGAACAATGTTACAACTTCTTCCTTTTTGGCTCTAAACTTTGCTACTGAAA
Source organism: Pteropus alecto (assembly GCF_000325575.1). Taxonomy (NCBI): domain Eukaryota; kingdom Metazoa; phylum Chordata; class Mammalia; order Chiroptera; family Pteropodidae; genus Pteropus; species Pteropus alecto. The sequence continues at coordinate 55,698 of NW_006443121.1, forward strand.
CTTTCCACTATATGCACTGTTCTGTGACATTTGACTGCAACTACTATCTGCTATGTTCCAAACAATGGATAAAGGCCTTGAAGATAAGTGGGATGGGTGAAATGGAGAGGGAGAGACAGATTCAGGGATAAGCAAATCAGAATCGGGTTAAGGAGGAGTGGCAGATGTGTTTTTAGCTGGTTCTCTATTTTCATAGTAATATACTTCACAAACATTCTAAGCAAGAATGAGAATGGGACCATGACCTCAGCCAGCTCTGACAGCAAGATAGGCATTGGGCCAGATAAGAGTAATGGCAAAGCCTCATTACTCAAACTCTACCAGGGTTCACCAAGCAGCTTGCAACTGACTTTGGATTCTTCCAAAAGTTTCAAGTCATGGTCTCAGAGATCCAAACCCAAAAAAGAAGCTCTTTTGTGTTTCACCTGAAGCTGATATTCAGCTGGTATGCACTAGTGTGACTTCATTGATTGTTAAAATAATAAAATACTCTTACACTAGTTGATAATTAGATGCTTCCCTTAACCACTGAGCTCCCCATTATCACTTAGACTGCTCTCCAGACCACTACACAGTCCTTTAACAAAAAATTTGATGCCTAGTATCAACAGAGGACCTCTAAGACACAAGGTCTGTAGTAGGCATCTGTTTTTGATAGGTTGATGCCAAATAATTTGATGACTACCACTCCTGATCTCATCCTCTGGCTTTGTGTCATTGACAGTGGATTTAACATTCTTGTACTTCTCTCCTGCTTGCTGAGTTTCTTGGATGTCTCTGTACATAGCCCAACTCTGTGTTTTATTTGTTTGTTTGTGTATGTGTGTGTGCGCGTGTGTGTGTGTGCGCGTACGTGTGTGTGTGCGCGCACATGCCACATATGCATTGCCACCTTTGGCTTGAAGGTGTTCATGACTCCATGTTTATCTCAGGGCAATATCCAATAGGATAAGGGTGATTAGAAGATACCTCTTGAGGAGCTGGTTTGGGAAGATGAGGAGATAACCCTGGGAGAAATGGAAATTCTCAGATGTTGAATCTGTGCCCTACATCCTCTATCAAGTTTTTCACTACTTGACTCCCCCAAAGGGGAATCTTCCCTTGATTTGTATCAGTTTATAGCTTGGGTTCTCTCAACTCCAATTAGAGCTCTGATTACCACAAATACCAGATTTCTAAGACAGAATATTTTGGGATCTGGTAAAAGCAAAGTCAGTTGCAGCAATAAATCCTAAGGACACTGGAATTCCTTTCTCTATCCTTCTTTATCTCTGATCTTGCCCCCTAGATTTAGAATATTGTAACTATAGTACATTAGACATTATTCAATTTTTCATTGAAATTATGGAAAAATTAAGGCCTAGTCAAGAATTTGACTAAGGTCACTGTATTTATTGTTCTATGACTGCTATACAAATTACTTCAAATGTAATGCCTGAAAATAACACAAACGTACTATTCTACAGTTATGTAGATCAGAATTCTGACACACTGAGATAAAATGAAGTGTCATCAGGGCTGTGTTCTTCTGGAGATTTTGGGGGAGAATTTGTTTCTTTGTCCTTCTCAGCTTCTAAAGCCTACTCACATTCTTTGGTTCTTGGCCCTTTTGCACCATTTTTAAAAACAGCAACATTGCATCTTTAAATCTCTCTCAGACTCTAACCTCCTCTTCTGTTCTCTTTCACTTTAAAAGGACCCTTATTACATTGAGCCCACCCAGGTAATTCAATATAATCTCTCATCTCAGTGTCAGCTAATTAGTAACCTTAAATCTATCTGCAACATTAATTCTTTCTTACAATGTAAACTAGCATACAGATTCTGGGGATTTGGATGTGAACATCTTTGGAGGACCATTATTCTGCCTACCACAGCAATATAGCCAGTAAATAACAGATCCAAGACTGGAAGCCCAGACTAGTGGTTTTCTTTATCTTGTAGATATAATTGGAATAAGTAACCCAGGAGATGAAAAGCATGGAATAATAGTTCAAATGCTCAGGACAATTAGACATCAACCTGTAGGTTTGGAAGAAATTTTTTATACATAGAGTCTCCAGCCTCTCTCAAGTCTTTGTCATGGGTCTGAGGTTTTGTTTGTCTCTCTGGATAGTTAAGAATAGGAGGAATTGGAAAATGGAAAAGAAAGAAGTGTGCACCAGTATAAGCTGATAATTTGAATCTCTGTTTCTCGACTAATTTTCAATCAGATACCACTTGGTCTTGTTTTGCCTTCTAGGAAAGGGCCTGCCTATCTTTGTCATCATTCTCATCATCTCTCTGTGCTGTATGGTGGTCTTCACTATGGCTTATATCATGCTCTGCCGGAAGACATCTCAACAGGGTGAGTGATAAGTATGACTGGGTGGCTCTTGCTTATTCATTTATTTTGGAAGTGTAATTGAGCATAAACTCTACATCAGACACTGTGTTAGGCACTTCAAAGATTTCCCAGCCTAGTTTTGAAGTGAGGGTAGCAGTGCATGAAGACAGATATGCAAGTGAAGAATGTTAATACAACTGGTGTAAGTTAATTTACAAATCTTTGGTACCCACCCTAATACAGCCATCTCTGTAATGGATTGTATAATAAAAATTCAAGAGAAGGAGAAGTCACAACCCTTGGCCTCATGTTGCTTACAATTTATTTAGGAGATTCAATGTCGAATTATGGAGTTTATTAATAATGATACATAGCAATAAAAACTATAGACTCAAAGCCTGGAGAAAGCAATCTATGCTAAAGAGATCCAGAGTGGTGGAGAGACAGTTAGGGCTAGAGTAATTAGCAAAGACTTTCAGAAGAAGGTGGGGCTAAAACCAGGCCTTGGAGGATGAAAACAATTTGGAAAAGGGCAGTATTCCAGGAAGGAGGAACTGTATGCATAAAGGTGTAAAGGCTTAAAAAATAACTGTGAATGGGCTCATCAATAAAGAAAATTCGTGTAGCTGAGCAATGATGAAACACAGCTGAAAGGGAAAGTTAATTCCTGATACAGTAGGTCTTGAATGACAGACTAAGGAATTTAGACTTTTTTCTCTAGGACTTGCAAAGGCATTAAAAGACACCAAAGTTTTTAAAGCAGAAGAGTAAGATGATTAAGGTGCAGTTGGTAGGGCCATTTACCACCTGTGAGCCAACAGAGAAGGAAAAAGATAATTGAGATGATTCTTAAGTAAAATTTAGCTACACCTCAATGCCTGCTGTAGTAGCCATTTTACCTAGCATTAGTGTGTTTATTCCACTGCACCAGCTCTTATTTCCAAATATCTTGGATCCTACATGGGGCCTTATAACCAAAGAAGAGAAGGGAGCCTTGAGTATCTCCTTTATATGGGTCTCAAGTATCAGCTCTGGGTTTGGCCAGTTAGCATGGCTATGAATCATAAGGCTAAACTCGGAAGTGGAGATATTTCAAGTGGCTACAAATTCTAAGAATACTAAAAGTAAAATAGTCATTATAGTCTCAATGAGACGTTGTATAAATTGGAACCATATTAGATTTTTTCCCTCTCAAAAACCTTCCAGGCTCCTCATGACTCAGAGGATAGAGGTCAAAATGTAGCATTCCATTAAGACCCTCTGTGACACAGTTCTAGTTTATCTTCTCTACCTCCACCACTCCCTCATACCTAATTTCATTTTCAGTCACTGAAGTCAAACAAGCAAATAGGTTATACATCTTATAGCTTTATGCTTTTCCCTTCCTAGATTCCTTTTCCAGAATTCCTGTTTTCTACCTCTCTATAAGGGAGGCAATTTTGGGGGCAATGATTCAATTCAACATGTATTTACTACTATGTGCCAGGAGCTAGGTATATAAAAATGAAAATAACACAACCCCTGAAGTATGGAAGCTACTAGGCCAATGAAGGAGGTAGGATTTGGAAATACAAGAATATCACAAAGGAGAAGGTCTGCAGCAGCATGACATTTTTGCTTTGTTGTAGCGTAACACATGCATTCCCAATTGCATGTCTGAAAGATTATAAGCCCCTTTATAGGGTAGAGGACAGTACCAAGAAACATTGATCTTCGTACCAGGCCATAAAGCCTTTAAGCTTGCATGGAATGCAGATACTTCTCCACAGGAGAAGGCAATGATGACCTATTCTGGGACTTTTTCTCAGATATAGGGTGGAGATGAATGCATTTGGGAATGGTTTAGGCCATAGTCCCTGACATCAGACTAATTTAGCCCCTTATACCTGGGCTCCAGCCTGGCTGCCAAGTTTCACACAAGGACTCCCAGGGGATCTTTGGCAAGATTCCTGGTTAGGGAATGGATTTAGTTCCAGTGTTCCTCGTCCCACCACATTAAGCAACTGTTCCAGCCCAATGTCCTGAGTCAGAGTATGCCTAAGAGGACAGTTACCAAGTATGCTTCCTCTTCCTTTTCCTGAGAAATCTATATCCTTATGTTTCAACTCACCCTTCCAATCCCCTCCAGTTGCTGGAAAACCGAACATAGAGATTTCCCTCTATGTCTCCCCTTCCCTCACTTTTTAACTGGTACCCAGGGTTCACTTTTGGCCCTTGTCCACTTCCATGAAGACTTCTGACCTGATTTCTCCTTCTTTTCTAGAGCACGTCTATGAAGTGGCCAGGTAAGATAGCCTCCCATCATCTAT
>NW_006443121.1:60409-72638 GCF_000325575.1 Pteropus alecto
TTCTGTTGGTCTGGCATGGAAGAAAGGAGGTTTGGCACAGACACAATTCTATGTCCAAAAGCCTTCAAGGTCAGGGCATAGCATTCTTCTTTCTCTGAAGCACCTCCTGAGTTCTGTCCTTGCCCACCAAACACACAAGATAATTCAAGTTTATCAACTCTCTGTTCCCAGAATCTCTGGGTGACAAGAGTCTGAGAGTCAGTTTCAAGGATTGGAGCAGAAGGATGGGAGAACTGGGTCCTGTCCTCAAGTCCCTTCTTATGAATGGTGGGCTCTTCAGCTACAGGGTGCATGCCAGGGAAGCCAGCAACTCTGGTGAAACTTTGAGGGCAGACATCTTCACAAGTGGCTGCTCCAGTGAAGAGTCAGATTCCCAGACTCCGGGCAACAGCTACTCTGATGAACCCTGCCTGGGACAGGAGTACCAGATCATCGCCCAGATAAATGGTGACTACTCTCACCTGCTGCACACAGTTCCTCCAGATTATGAACTTCTGACAACCAAGAGCAAGAGTGTGTGTTAAAACTTCCCTACTAGGCCAAGGTCTGTTGATATAATTGCCTTTTTAGCTCCTGCCTTCTGCACGCCCCTCCCCTTCCCTGTTACCTCTTTTCCTGTATAGCCCAACATGTCTTCTCTGCCAACAATGGAATCCATATGAGTGACTGGCTTTGCCTAAGAAGTTGCCACATGCACGCAAACAAGCTTGCTGCTAGCTTGGGCCCTGAGCCTTTGTAGTATCCCTGCCTGGACTTCTGCTGCTTCTCTATAATCACCAGAGAGAAGTGCCCATACCACTAACATTTGGTCATCATGCCTCCAGACACCACTTAAATTTTGGCCTCTTGTCACCAGAAGACCAGAATGAGGCTCAGCTCTGCCAGCTTAGGGAATCAGTTGTGTCCAGAATCATTTTTCTTTTCAAGGCCAAATAGTTTTTAATTGAGATTGTCATGTAACAGGCCAGGGGTTAGTTCTGCTCCTATGCTGTAAGTCTAGTGTTATAACATTTTGGTGCTCAATAAATATCTAATCATAATAGCAACGTTGGTTGTATTGGTCTTCTCTCAAGGACCTACCAAAAGTGAGACTAGATGAGATGGTTGGGACCCTGGGATAGCACCTTTACTTTTTTTGATCTTTCTGCTTCCCATCCATGCCACGCTTACCTCACTTCAGAGGTGGGCCCACCTGGAACACAATGAATATTTGGTGAAATTGTACTCAACTACCTTCTATTATTCCTTTCCCAATCATTTTGCCAGTTCTATGTGGATGGATCTTCCCAGGTTAATTGGAAACCTTAAAAAAAGGAAACCTTCTTCTGTCTCAGGAGACTGTGGATGCAGAGATAAAGGGCTCCCCTTCTTTCCAAAGTATGGATGTACCACCCTCAAGGATTTCTACCTCCTAGAATCATAAAATCTTTGGAATAATTGTATTCTTTGTAGGTCATCCCTATCTCATGGTCCCTTCACACAATATGGGGTGGAGTTCAGATCAAGGAAGTCTTTCTCCTTAAGCAGTAATGGGGAATAGGAGTGTGAGCATCTGTGTGTATGTCTATCTGTCTGTGTGTGGGCACACATACATACATCTTTAAATCAGTCTCCCCTATGAAAGCCTGTTTTAGGCCAGGTAAACACTACTTCTTCCCCCTCATGTAATTCATGTTAAATCAAATTCTTCATTCTTTGTAAAAGCTGACATGTTGCCACTTTTGTTTCCAATGCAACCCCAAGGTCAGTTCAGGTTTCATCAGGAGTTTCTCCTTTTTTGGATAATTACAGAAGTCAAAATAGTACACAAAAGTAAAAAATGAAGAGTCCTCCACTTTACCATGACCACCTTACCAAGTCCATGGTTAAAACCTCAGCATTTTCCTCATCCCCAGTTGCCGGCTTTGCATAGCTTATGAAAGGAGCAACTTTTTCTTTCCTATCATGCTTACAATCCTCTGAAACAGGGACCCCACCCAGTGGAAACCTCAGCTTCCTTCATAAAACAGCTGTGTCAAGATCACATAGCCATTTAAAACAACCATTATCTATTCCTACTACCCTTAGAGAAAGGAATTACTGAGGCTAAGAAGAGAGTTCTAGTTGCATGTCCATGCATAAAAGGAGTCCCAAATCCAGAGATCACTATCTCCATAGAAGCTATGGACTCCCAGGGATATCATAGGGTTTCTTGTCTTGGAGAGATTAGAAATTATTGATTTTAACTCTCCCACATTAAGGATGAGGAAATGAAGCCCAGAGAAAAAACAGTGACTTGCCTAAAGTCAAATACTTCAAGCCAGTTGTAGAACAGAGACCAGATGTTGAGTTTGTGAACTCATAGAAGAATATATTAATTGCAGCAGGAAACTTCTAGAGATCATTTGTGCCTCAAAACTGATAAATGTTTTATACAACACAAGCCAGTAAGAGAGTCATAGCTACAGAATAAGCTAAACAAAAATGGGATGATAACATACGACCTGTTTCAGGCAGGTGGTTGGTCAGGGGAAAGTAGGGGAGTAAGAGGAGATCTCAAGAAGAGAGTGAAGGGGAGTTTGGAGAAACATGGCGGAGGAAGAGATTTCCCCCAGATCTCACCCCTTGAAGCAACAATAAATTGAACATCTAAAACTCAACAACAACAACAAAAATAAAACACACACACACACACACACACACAAACTACACACCAGCACGTCTGAGTGTGGAATCTGTGCATAAGAACTACCACAGCTCAGAACCATGGGTGTCGGGCAGTAGACTGGGAGAAATAAAGAAGCTGCCTCTTGTAGCCACCAGGGCTCCCTGTAGGAGAAGGGAGAGGGGAGAATGTATGGTGAGTTCCCTGAATAGCCCTACCTGGGACTGCTGTGAGCACCACATGGCGGGTGGAAAAGCCTAGTTATCAGGGCAGAAAGCAGACAGGAGGGGAAGGCAGAGAAGTGGGACAGCAGAGAAACAACAGTTGATTTTTACCCACCCAGTTGCAAAATTGAGACTGAGCCACAGTCCCCAAACCCCAACACAGAGGGCCCCTCCCCACATATCCTATGAGACCAAACACTGTGAAGCCCCAGGGTAATCTGAGCAAACACTAAGGAAACTGTCACTAACACTGACAGAGACTGAAACTGAGGCTAGCGAGTGAGATTAATTATCGACAAGAAAATAAAAAGGCATTATTAAGGCTTTATATAAAGCAGGGATCCAAGAGGGTTAGACGCCACTTACTAGAAAACAAAAGAAAGTGCCTTCTTTGCAACAGGCTAAAAAGAGACCTTTATATAATAAATTTTCTTTCTGGAAAAACAGCAGAATACACTTCCATTAATGCCCAGGTGGAGAAATAGTCTATTAAACACCATGAACAACAAAGGTGACAAAGACATCTCAGAAAGAAAGAGAAAAATCTCCAGAAAATAAGCTTACAGACATAGAAATATGTGACTTAAATGACAAAATTCAGGATTCTACTTCTGAAAAAACTCAGTGAGTTCTGAAACAAGTCATATCAACAATTTCAGGAACTGAAAAACAAACAAAAAAAACCCCAAACAAACAAACAAACAAAAAAAACAATGAGATGAGCAGAACAAGGAGACTAAAACCCTCTGGAGATAAAAAATAGAACTTCTGGAGATGAAGAACATACTGAAAGAGTTGAAAAATGAAATAGCAAGCTTGGGAAATAGAATTGACCAAATGGAGGAAAGCTGATACCATCAATAGAGGAAACATAAGAATAATGGGCATTATCAAAGGCGAAGAAAAGGAGCAAGGACTAGAAAGCATTTTCAGACAAATAATTGATGAGAATTTCCCAAATCTAAGGAATGAACTGGAGCTTGGAATTCAAGAAGGCAACATAACACCCAATTATGTCAACCCTAAAATGCCTTCACCAAGACACGTTGTATTAAAATTATCAAAAATCAACAACAAAGATAGAATTCTCAGTACAGCCAAGGAGAAGAAAATGGCAATTTATGAAGGAAACCCATTAGATTATCCTTGGACTTCTCAGCACAGACCTTATAAGCCAGAAAGGAGTGGAATCACATATTAAAAATATTAAGTGAAAGGAACTACCAGACTAGAATAATGTATCCAACTATGCTCTCTTTTAGATATGAAGGAGAAATAAAGACCTTTCCAAACATACAAAAATTGAGGGAATTATCCACTATGATGTCTGTACTACAGAAAATACTGAAGGGGTCAGCTAACCTAAAACAAAATGGCAAAAAATGAAACAAAACAAAACATAATTAAGAGTAAGGTGACTATCAGGCAAATAGAAGCAGAAGAGTGCAACCCTTACTAAGAACAGGGCATTATAAGCTTAAATGATAAGAAGAGAATTGCTATAGAAAGATAGTAATGAACATTCAGCATACATAAGGACAAATTGAGACAACAATAACTGAAAAGGAGAGGAGTCAAAGATCCAAATCCACGAAGGGAATTCGAGATAAGGCACGTGCAGAAGAAAGTGGATGACTGTATGTGTGTGTGTGTGTGTGTGTGTGTGTGTGTGTGTGTGTGTGTGTGTGTGTGTATATATAACTATAAAGATTCAGAACTGAAGAATATAACATAAAACAAGAAGAATCAGAGGGAAAATTCACATAAGCAAACCAAAATAAAACAAACACACAAGGACAAGGAAGCAATGGAAACACCAAGCTACCAGAAATCAAAAGTTAAAATGGCTCTAAGAAGACCTCATATTTCAATAATCACACTAAATGTAAATGGACGTAACTTATCAATAAAAAGGTACAGAGTTGCAGATTGGATCAAAATAGAAAACCCAACCATATGCTGCCTCCAGGAGACACATTTCAGCCCCAAAGACAAATATAGACTCAAAGTTAAAGGATGGAAAATGATATTTCAAGCAAATGGCATTCAGAGAAAAGTGAGAGTAGTGGTACTAATATCAGATGAAATAGATTTCAAACTAAAAAAGGTAAAGAAAGATACCGAGGGACATGTCATAATTCAGAGAAAAGAGGGAGTAGTGGTACTAATATCGGACGAAATAGACTTCAAAATAAAAAAAGGTAAAGAAAGATACTGAGGGACACTTCATAATGATAAAAGGAATCATGCACCAAGAAGACATAACACTTATTAATATCTATGCTCCCAATCAGGGAGCCCAAAAATATGTAAAGCAATTACTAACAGAACTAATAAGAGAAATAGACCAAAACACTATCGTACTAGGGAACCTAAATACCCCATTGTTGCATATGGACAGGTTATCTAAACAGAAAATCAATAAGGAAATAACATCTTTAAATGATACATTAGACCAATTGAACATAATCGACATTTACAGAGCCTTCCATCCCAAAACTGCTGCTTTATACATTCTCAAAGTACACATAGAACATTCTCAAAGATCGACCACACACTGGGACATAGAGATAGCCTCAACAAATATAAGAGTTGAAATCATACCAACCATATTCTCTGATCATAATGCTTTGAAACTAGAGATCAACTGCAAAAAGATAGCAGGAAGAACCACAAATACGTGGAGATTAAACAACATGCTACTGAAGAATAAATGAGTCAGGGAAGAAATAAAAAGAGAGATCAAGTGATACATAGAGATAAATGATAATGATAGTACAACATATCAAAATTTATGGGACATTGCAAAAACGATCATAAGAGGAAAATTCATATCATTACAGGCCTAGCTCCAAAAACAAAACTGAGCCCAAATAAACAACCTAACATCTCATCTTTAAAAAGTAGAATAAGAATAACAAATGAAGACTAAAATCAGCAGATGGAAATAAATAATTAAAATTAGAGCAGAAATAAATGAAATTGAAAACAAAAGAAATAGAAAAAATAAATGCAACAAAGAGCTGGTTCTTTGAGAATGTTAATAAAATTGACAAAATCCTGGCTAGCTTCCTTAAAGAAAAAAAAGAAAGGTCACAAATAAACAAAATCAGGAACGAAAGAGGGGAAATTATTCCTTTTACAATTGCAACAAAAGAATAAAATACTTAGGATCTATATAATGAAAACTATAAGACCTTATTAAAAGAAGTAGAAGAAGATACAAAGACATGGAAATATATTCCACGTTCCTTGTTTGGAAGAATCAACACAGTTAAAATGACCGTATTATCTAAAGCATTATACAGATTTAATGCAATCCCCATCAAAATCTCATCGGCATTTTTTAAAGAAATAGAACAAAACATCATCAGATTTGTATGGAAGCACAAAAGACCCCAAGTTGCCAAAGCCATCCTGAAAAAAAAGAATGAGGCTGAGTTATCACTTTACCCAATTTCAAATTATACTACAAAGTGATACTAATCAAAAAAGCATGGTATTGGCAGCAAAACAGACACACGGACCAGTGGAACAGAATCAAGAGTCCAGAAGTTAAGCCACAATTATATGGGCAAATAATTTTCAACAAAAATGCCAAAAACATACAGTGGAGAAAGGAAAGCCTCTTCAATAAATAATGCTGGAAAAACTGGAACTCCACCTGCAAAAGAATGAAACTAGACTGTTGTCTGTCACCACACACCAATATTAAGTCAAAATGGATTAAGAACTTGAATATAAGACTTGAAACAATAAGATGCATAGAAGAAAACATAGGAACTAAACTCAAGGACCTTGGGCTTAGAAGATTTTACGAATTTGATCTCAAAGGCAAGGGAAGTAAAAAATAAAATAAATCAATGGCACTACTAAAAAGCTTCTTTCAGCAAAAGAAATCATCAACAAGATAAAGAGACAACCATCTGAATGGGAAAATATATTTGCAAGCAATGCCTTCGATAATGGCCTAATATCCAAAATATACAAAGAACTCATACATCTCAATAACAACAACAAAAAAAGATCCAATCAAAAATGGGCGGGGGACCTGAACAGACACTTCTCTCTAGAGGACATACAAATGGCCAACAAATATATGAAAAGATACTCAACATCTCTAGCTATTAAGAAAATGCAAATCAAAACCACAATGAGATATCATCTCACACCTGTTAGAATAGCTGTAATCAATAGGACAAGTAATAAAAAATGTTGCAGAGGATGTGGAGAAAAAGTAACCCTCATACACTGTTGGTTGGACTGTAAATTGGTCCAGTCACTATGGACAACAGTATGGAGATTCCTGGAAAAACTAAGAATTGACCTACCATATGATCCTGCAGTCCCTCTGCTGGATATTTAGCCAAATACTTGAAAACCCATATCCAAAAAGATATTTGCACCCTGATGTTCATAGCAGCATTATTCACAGTGGCCAGGACATGAAGGCAACTGAAGTGTCCTACGATAGATGATATTGGCTAAAGAAGCTGTGGTACATATATACAATGGAATATTATTCAGCCAGAAGAAGAGATGAAATACTGCCATTTGCGATAACATGGATGGACCTCAAGATAATCATGCTAAACGAAATAACCCAGATAGAAAAAGTTGAAAATCACATGATATAACTTATATGTGCAATATAAACCTAAAAGCAACAAATGAACAGGATAAACAAACAGAGACTCATGGACATGGACAATAGACTTGTGGTTACCAGAAGGTAGGGGGTGAGGGGAAGGGGAAGGTAGTCAGGGTAAAGGATGACATAAAGAAATTTAACTATGGGAGGTGAACACACAGTGTAAATATATATATCTATATCTATCTATCTATCTATCTATCTATCTATCTATCTCTCTATATATATCTTACTGTTAATGTGTACAGATGAAACTTATTGGATTTTGTTAACTAATGTCATCATAAAACTTAATTAATTAATTTAATTAATTATTTAAAGAATCATTTGCATAAATATTAAAAATATGAATATAGGGCAGGTATGAAGTTCCTCTAGGGCAGGTTTCCAAATTTTGTTCCATGGAACGAACTTTCGACCCAGATGTTGGCCCACAGGAAAAACTCCACAATGAGATAGGCATGGAAAATGCTTCATTCTATAACTCACTCTTGGAAATGTCCAACGTAACATTACAATATTAAAGGCTCCGGAAAATGCTGCAATAAAACACTTGTATAACTTTGTGTTACAAAGTAATTCTACAATGCATTTGCCCCCTTGACTCTACATTTTTTACCCCCCTCCTCCAGCTCTTGACCCTGTTTCTCAGAAAGAAAAACCTTCATGTTGGCTATTACCTTTTACACCCTATAGCATTGTCGTGACCACATTTTTTTTTTTTTTTTCTGGGTAGCTAATGGATTCATGAAAAGTCAATCAATCAGTAAGCATTTATTGAGTATTTTCTGTAACCAGAGTATTCTGCTAGGGGCTTGGATAGGGACGGAATGGAGAGACAGCAAGCAAGAAAAGACAGTCTTGTCCTCTAGAAGCACACAATCGAGTGTGGAGTTCAATAATATTCTCTGGAAAAGTTTACTAACATTTCAGAAGGTCAGTAGAAGATAAAAGGGTACATACAAGGGCCTGGGCAAGGAGTGCTTTGAGAATGAAGAAGGAAAAAGGATATGTTAACTTTCAAAAGTTCCTCGAGACATTTGGCTTTGGCTTGGCCGGGAAATATGGGAAAGAATTGGATAGGCAGAAAGAAATGGAGACGGTGTTCCCAGGAGGAAAAAAGGCTTGAGAAAAAGGAGAGAGATAACTAAGGTCAAAATGTGTTTAGAAGCTAAGATTGAGTGTTAGAAAAGTAAGTTCTTAGCCCTACCATGATGCTTGTGTGAGAATTCTGGTGTCCTTGTTGGGAGACTCTGGAAGGGGAATGTGAAGGAAGAAAATAATAAATCAAGTAGCACTTTCATCCTTGGGCCTTGGCTACCTTTTCAAGACTATGGTGCCCACCTCAGGCTTCCACAATCTGTGTAGACATTGCCCAGGGCTCTGGCTCCCAGAATTGTCTCAGATACAATGCTTCCATTTCCTCAGTCACCGAAAATAACTTGTGAGAGCTTGGTTGGTGTTTGGTGTGTGTTCTTTTATCCAACTGGTATTCTATTTGGTGTATCCCAATTTCCCTGGCCTGAAGCTGCTAGGCATGTGCCGCACTTGGGGTATTTGACAAACTGACACTCTACCACATGGAGTGTCCAACTCAGCTTGTCAAATACACGGAGCGTGGCACTGCAGGAGGCCAGGCCAGGGGCTTCAGTGGGAAGGTGAGATCTTCCTGGGAGATGTGGCCCTGGAGGAAAAGAGAGAGAAAAGAGTCACACCTTGAACCCCAGGGAAACTGCACAGGCTATAGGGACCAGAACAGGGAAGTAAGTAAAATAGGCATAAGGTTCCTAACAAAAAGAGGGATCCTGAGAGTAGGTAGAAAACACCCAGTTGAGACTGCAAATGAGACCCCACTGCTCATCTGGGGGTTCTTCAGGTCTGAGTCTTATAGCTATAGCATTTTTAAGGGTCTCAAGTTTTGTCAGGATCCTCTATGTACCATAGAGAGACCAATTTTGTTATCATCCTGACTCCCTGACCTCAGGAAAGGACCATGCCCCAGAGTCAGTATCCATGTCCCCACTTCCCAACCCTCCCAGTTTTCTTAGTGTTGGGATAAGAACTTAAGCTTTGAGGTTAAACATGGGCTCGAATCCTGTCTCTGCCATTAATAATCTGGGAAACCTTGGCTAAAGCATTTCATCTCTCTGAGCTCCAGTTTTCCACATCCACAAAATTGACATAAATATAGTACCTGCCTAATAAGTTATAGTGAGATAACATGAGATAATGTATGTAAAGCCCTCAGTTCAGTATTTGATACATAACAAACGCTAAAAAAAAAAAAAAAAAATAAAAAAAAAACAAAAAAAAAAAAAAAAAAAAAAAAAAAGATGATTGTCCTGCCAGAAGGGAAGTAAAGGCCATGATGATTTAACAGGGTCAAATTAGATAAAATAGAAATTTCTGATAGCCTCAGCCTTACTTAACATGGTCCCCTTATATCATCAGGACTCAAGAGTGGCAGCTATAAAAGGACTAACAACTAGTCTGGTCCATTCGTATTGTAAATGAGGAAATGAGGAAATTCTCTTCCTCATATTGGGGAAGAGAATTGCTAAAGGTCATAAAAGTTGTGCACAGTTCAGGATTGTGCCCTATATCAATCCATTGTGCTGTCCGGCTTTCCTCATCAGTCCTTCTACCTCCTTGCTCTGTACATCTCTCTGGGAAAAAAAAAAAAGATACACATCAACAAGGAAGGCAAAAGATTGGTAGTGGACTTAGCAGTGAAGCATTGGGGTCTTTTAACCCACAGCCATCAGGTAAACAAGGAAGCTGCCAGGAGCATGGTCAGGCCTAAAACCTCTAGGAGAATTCTCTTGGCAACACCCAGATCCTGTTGTTAAAAATTCCAAGTTCTCTGTGTCAAATTCACCTCCTTTCCAGCTGTGGCAATTGGTCTATGAGAAAGTACCTGGCCTATATTAAATACTGGTATGAAAAGTGGCAAACAGTCCAAGATTATCAGAAATAGAAAACTGCTCCATGAGGCCATAAGGCCTTGTTCCAGCTAAAACAAGGCAGAGAATTTGTCATTCAGCAAAAAAATCAGAATGTTTTTATAATCTTAACTCTTTTATCTGAATGTATGTTGGTAAGGAGGTGACATACCCCTCTAATTTGAGATCTGAGAATGACTTCAAATCTAAGGCTCTAAAATATCTTCCTCATTCTTTCATTTTCCTCTCTACTTACTCAATCTACCCCAGCAACCCAGAATTGTGGCTCTTTTAGCCAAAGCAACAATCATTGCAAACAGATATGGTAGAGTGGAAAGAATCATACAATTTAGGATTTGAATGCTGCTTTGGGCACCAATTAGTCAATCATGGCATTGGGGAAGTCTTTCTTTGGGCTTCAGTTTTCTTCTCTGGAAATGGGAACAAGAAGACTTACCTGGCAGACTTGTTAGAAAAGTGTTCGATGAGCTTTCCAGAGCCTCCCATCAAGGAGCCCACATGTACCTTAGCTCAGTCCCTGGAGCTGCGGGTGGAAGCAAGCCAGGAAGTTGATTCTTAGAGTTTAAATTCAGTATCGCAGGGAAGAGAGAACTGAACCGGCGCCTTTCCGCTATCATCACTCTCATTAGCTACCAGCTCCAGTGAGACCTGTATAAACTAGAGATGTCCACAGCCTCCTGAACACCCTTTCTGACTTTATCAAAAAGGAAGAGAGATTTGAGGGGGCTAAAGATTCCTTCTTAGTACACTAGAAGTTAAAGAGACTTATACACCATATTGCCTCGATATTAAGGGAAGGAATCAGTGGCTGAGCTGGAACTAGTTTTGTTTCTATTCTTGATGTTCTAGCCCATGCATCTCCAAGAGTGTGCATATAAAAAAAATAAAAAGCAGGTTTGGTTGAGAAAAGCTGACCAGACCCATAGGAAGCAGAGGTGGGTATCCACCTGAAGTAATATTTAAGGACTCTGGAATCTCTTCTCTTGGCCTGTCATGCTATATAAAATATCATTACTTTTTCCCTGCTGTACCCTGGAAGGGCTAACATACCAAGCAGCAGGATGTGCCCTGCAACTGATTCAATTGGGCCTTCTCATACTAGGGGCAGTCTGAATTTTTTTTCAGGCATGGTTCGGCCCCCTGTTCAGTCCCACCCAGAGATATTTACTCAGCATAATTTTCATGCTCTTTCTTAACAGGGGCTGACAACCATCAAAACAAGATATAAAAACTAAAAGAGTCTCTAGATACTATTCATCTAGTCCTTCCCTTTTTCTTTGCAAGAGGCCAAAAAAGTGAATCATAGAATGGAGAAAGGATCTGCTCAAAGATACCTAGTGGATAAATGGGAAAACTAGGACTGTTATTCAAATTTCCTGACTCTTGTTTCCAGAGAACAGTCACCTCTATGCGACTATCTTCTAAACAGTGTGTTTGGGGAGGAGATATTATTTCCCCTTATCACTATTAGGAGCTCCAGGATAGAAGACCAATGAGAACATTCTTCTCACCCACCCTTGACCAAGGACCCCTGAGGAGGATTCAAAGAGACTGACATGGGCAGGTCCAAACCACCTTTGGTAGCCATGAACAATGCCCCAGCTTGGGAATCCAAGCAGAAGGGGCAAATGAATACTATACCTGTTACTGAAGTGGTACCTTGGTCTTAGAAGAGGCACAGGTTCCCTGATGATGAGCCAAACTGCAGAGTCCAGAGGGAGCTGGGCTTTATGCTATGAGCAGGAAT
>NW_006443121.1:72704-83395 GCF_000325575.1 Pteropus alecto
AATGAGGAAGATAAGGCTGAGGTTAGCCAACGGAAATCTGGGTGCAAAATGACAAAACAGTGCTGTTGTGAAAGGGTCTGCTAGTGCAGCAATACTCCCCACTGCCATGCCTCTTCCCACTCCCAACGAATCTCCAACAGATACCGTTCCTCCAAGCTTCAGAGAGTTTGAGCAGAAAGCCCCTGGCTGCCCTGGCTCTGCCTATAGGTCAGGGAGATTTCTCTAGAGTTACTGAGGGAATCCTGGAATGTCAGAGCTGAGACATTATCAAATGAAAATCCCCATTGTCAAAATTAAGAAACTGACTCTATGAGAGATGAAGGGAAATGCCTGATAGCAAAAAGCAAATTGATGGCATAGCTGGAGTTTGAATCTATTTTTACCAACACCAAATTGTGTATTCTTTCATTCTGTCAGAATGACTCTTAGTCCTGAAATACCCTTTTTTACCCCCTCTGGCACAGCTTCTTCTCTGGAACAAGTGTATAATTTGCAAGGCCCAGTCCAAAATGAAAATGAGGAGCTCCTTGTTAAAAATAAGAATTTCAAGATAACAAGAGCAGAACATTAAACCATGTATGGACTCTTTCTAAGCATGGGGCCCTATGAAAATTTACAGGTCACATGCCTATGAAACTGGCCCTGCTGGCACAGCTCTGATTATAGGCTACATTCTGGCATCTAGGGGCCTTACAAAATTAAAAAAAAAAAAGAAGAAGAAGAAGAAAATTTATATCTATTAAAGAACTTAGTATGCATTTTACAAGTGTTATCTCATTTAATTGACAATCCAGTGGTATGATATTTTTATTATCCTTATTTATAGATGAGGACACTGAGGCACAAAGATGTAAAGGAACTTGCCTAAGGGGGGGGGACGAGAAATAATGTAGAAGGGAGGATAGGCACTCAGGTCTTTCTGGCTTCATATTAGGCTTTTCTAATCTCCCACATTGGCTATAAGAAGGGGGAAGAAAGGGAGTTAACCTTGAGAAAGAAAATATGATGCTAGACCCTTAACTGTGACCTCTGGGCTTCGTGAGGAATGTGAAAGGTCTGAAAAGAAAGCGAGTGGCTTTTTAGCACCTTGTGTTTACAACCTTTGGGCACTCTCCATTCACAGCCAGGAAGAGCTGGATTCCCATTATGCAGTCAGTGCTCTATATCACGAATCCTGATGACACAGCAGATAAGAGAGGCAATTCCTGCATTGCTTTCAGAGTATGCTTTGGTCCAAGTCCCAGTCCTTAGTTTACATAGCAGAAGTAGGATTCTGGGAAGTACTCAAGCCCCAGTGAATAATCTATCCAAGCTACACACAGCCTTATAGATTCAGGTTTAAGAGAAAAGAACTATATCTTGAAATCCAGAAGTTCTGTACCTTAGTCCCAGATCTGCCAACTCTGTTCCTTCCCTTGGCCTTGGTTTTCCATTTGACTAACAGAGGTTGGACTAGATTATCTTGGTGGCTTCTTCAACTCAAACATTCCCTGATTCCTTTATAAGTCCCTCCATCCCACCCCCCCACCACACACCTCATTGTGGGCTTCCCTGTTGTTGCAGTGTCTAGAGGCTCTAGGGACAGCCTGGGATAGGAGTTCATTTGCACTCATGCTACTCTGAAGAAAACTTCATTCTACCAGAATAATATATTAGCTTAGTCGTTGGGATCAGTTTCCCCAGATCTGGCCTCTAGAAAGATTCGATTCCTTTTTCTTTTTGGTTTCTGACTAAAGCTTGGGATGGAGGCAAGGACTGTCCTGTGGGCACTTTCCTAAGTAAGGACCCTTTCTCCCTACTCAGACCATAGTGATTAAGTTCAGCTACTCATTTTTTTTTCTTATTTTTTCACCTATCGGTTAAGGCATTTTACTGGCTTCTTAACAGGGGCCCTCTGGAGACAATGTCTTCACCTAAAGTAGTTATTAATGGTGGCCACTTTGGGCCTCACTGTAGGTCCATGAAAGACAACATTAGGGACAGGAGGACCTGCAAATCATGCCACCTATGCAGAAGACCTGAATTAGATCAAAGAGCATTGGGGTCCTTGAAGTTCCTCTTTACCTCACAAACAGAAAGCATGCTTGGAAGGACCAAATTTGCAGCAATAGTATAAAGGGGACTTTTCCTTTAGGTATGTTGTCCAGCTAAAAGACACAGAGTCTTCCCATTTTGGATGCTCTTTGAGTTGGCTCTGCTTATAAAGAGGGATGAAGGAGAAGAGAGTTTGATGAGGTCTCAGGCAAGCAGTGCTGAGGTCCCATACTGTAGACACATTCATTTATTAACTTAGTGCTGGAACAAAAAGAACACTGAATTTCGAGTAAGAGTCCTTGTGTCTTCGACTCTAGGTTAAAGCCCTTGGCTTTTAGACCTAACTCTGTAACTCATTAACTATATTCCCTTAAAAAATCATGCACAGCTTGTCTGAGCCTCAGACATCCCATCATCTTGAGGGATTCTTGGGCTGAAGGGGAAAAGGACACAGGCATGCACCCAAGAAATTATGTCTTTCTACAGTATGAGACAAGTGATTTGACAAGGGTATCAAGTGTTATCTGAAATGTGGGTTAAAAGGTATGATTCTCCAAGGGCAGGAGGAAAAGAGGTGGCGGTGTTTAGAAAGATTCTTAGAAAAGTAGGGTTCTAGCTAGATGTTAAAGAATGGAGAGAGAAAATAACAATGCTCACTATCTCTGGAAAACTTTCTTTGATTACCCTTCTCCCAGCTAAATTAAAAATCTGTCCATTCTGCAGACTTGTGCTTGTCTCTCACATGAGACCAAGAACTTCCCAAAGTAGGGGCTGTGTCTGATCCCTTTCTTTTTTCACAGGACCAAGAAAGAAACAGTTGCCCCAGACTCTGAGTTTAATTAATGTGCCAGTGCATAAGCAAATGAAGATCTCTTAGCCCAAGTTTCCCATATTCCTTAGTTTACCTCACTTCCATAAAGGAACTGAGAGGGCCCCCTCAGCTTTGAGTTCCTAACCCCATCTCACCCTACCTCCTATCAGAAACGTGTAAAGTAAAGGTCCCAGGGACAATTGCAATGCTGAGGCCACTTCCTGTGCAAGAGGCTGGTGTCCACATACTCCACCTCAACCCTGGTTATTGCTGTGCATATGATTGCATTGGGACTTCCTCTGAAAGGAAACCCAAAGCTGATGCAATGTGTAGGGTGCCACCAGGGCAGGATCAAAGAACTTCATGTACATCTGGGTTTGGTGACAAAGGGTTCACTGTGAGGTTCTCCACAGACCCAGTGATATTGACAAGATAACCTACCAACTTCAGCTGAATTTCACTCAGCAAGGGTATGTTGAGTACTTACTAGTTGCAAAGCCCTATGCTCAGCACCAAGGGGGAAAATAAATATATAACAGAGCAGCATTTTACATCTAATAGAAATATAATGTGAGCCACAAATTTTCTAATAGCTACATTAATTTTTTGAAAAATAAATAGGTAAAAGTAATTTTGATAATATATTTTATTTAATCCAATGTATCCAGAAATGTTATCTTAACCTGTTAGTATTATAAAAATTTATTAATGAGGTATTTTACATGCTTTGAAATATGGTGTGTATTTTATACTTACAGTATATCAAAATTTGGACTAGCCATGTTTCCAGTGTTCAATTGCCACATGTAACCAGTAGCTACCACTTTGAATAATACATATATAAGATGTGGTCCCTGCCCTCAAGGAATTTACGGTCTAGTCCAGGAGCCAGACTGATACATATAAGCATGTAGAAGAAACAAGTACTACATTGTAAGTATATGTATGAAAAAGACCACTGCATCAGAAGTCAGGAAACCTGGGCTATAGTCTTTTCTCTGCCACTGATTCTGTGTGTGACCTTGAGTAAATTCTTCTCCTTCTATGGGCCTCCATATTGCCATCTCTATGATGAGGCTAGACTAGATTTATTCACTCAACAAATACATGTTGAGTGTTTTAAGTATTAGCATGGTGTGAGGCACTCAGGATACAGAGATGAACAAGACACATATGGTGCTTGTCTTCTTGATACTTGCAATGTAGAGGAAAATAGGTATTAAAAAAATAATTCCAGGTAAATATGACAAGAAAAGGTGGAGCAGAGAGACCTGGGAGAACACATAGCAAGGAAACCTAATCCATCAGATTTGGATATGGTCAAGGAATCCTCTCAAAGGAAGTAACATTTGAAGTGAAACTGAAGAATGAGAAGGAGTGAACTAAGTGAATAATTGGTGAAAGCCATTCCAAGCAGAAGCAGCAGCAAGTGTAAAGTCTCTGAGATGGAAAATAATATGGCCTATTCCAGAAGTTAAGGAGGCCAATGTGGTCTGTAATAGACTGAGAAAAGGAAAGAATAGCTCAAAGAAAGGTAGGAGAGGTAAACGAGGGGACCAATCTGAGGAAGGCCTTGTATGCTAGGTTGAGAGTTTAAAATTTATCCAATGAGATAAGAGAAGCCAGAGAAGGTACAGCGATGCAGTGCCCTTCAATTTCTAAGCCAAAGAATTTTGGAGTCCAGGTAGGAAAGAAAAGTTTATTCCAACTGGTTGAACTAGAAACTTCACAGAAGAGATAGCATTTTAAAAGACCTTCAAAGGATAGTAAGATCAGAGAAGAGCATTCCAGCAGAGGGGAGAACATAAGTATAAGTACAGAGGGAAGAAAGAACATGAGCTTGTATGAATGAAGGGACCACTGATGAAACAAGGTAAATATAAGCCTAAGAATATCTTTGAATATCTATAGATATTCCAACACACCAAATGTGTTCTGAGAGAAACCAGACAAAGACCTTGGACTTACCAAGAGATTCATTTTGTACCTTAATAATAATAATAATAATAAATACATATAGTAAAATTACTAAGTGCCAGGCACTGTCTCAGGCCCTTTACATGTATTATTTTATGTTATAGTCTAATGACAACCTTATTAGGTAGATACTATAATTAGCATCATTTAACAAATGAGAAGCTGAGGTTCAGGGAGGTAAAGTCACTTGCCTGAAATTGGACAACTAGTAAATGGCAGAGGCAGGATTCA
The DNA here is from genome assembly GCF_000325575.1 of Pteropus alecto. NCBI lineage: Eukaryota > Metazoa > Chordata > Mammalia > Chiroptera > Pteropodidae > Pteropus > Pteropus alecto. Next base: position 77,758 of record NW_006443121.1, read on the forward strand.
AATGTCATGCAACAATTTATGAAGGGTAGAGATTTTGAAGCAATCTGCAAAATTATATAACATGGCTCTAGCTAATAAATATCAAATTCAAGTCAGTTATCATCTTGGTCTACAAGGGCAGTTTTATCCAGAAAAACCTCAATTAATTTCCAATTTATTATCATTAAACAGGCTGAGCTGAAGCTGATCATCATTTATCTTCTTAGAAAGAAAAAAAAAAAACAATGTAAATAAAATAAAAGTTCCAGAGAGTTGTTTAAAGATTAAGAAAAGCAAGCTGGTTTTATTCTTCACTCCCGTACCTTATTCAAAGTCAGAGTCCTTTAGGAGCTTTCATCTATGATGGAAATAACTGAAGTGACCCTAACTAACCATTCTTATCTATTTATTACAATGGTCCACTTAATGGTAAAAACTCCTAGGCAACAGTTTTGAATGCACAGGGAAGGAGGAACCAACTTATGATAGCTCAGTGCATATATTTGGAATGAACAAAAATGTATTTTTTAAAGATACATATTCTCTACTTTAGACTGTGGTGAGTGTCCCTGGTATCATTGGTTTGGTACACACAGACAATATTCATCTTCCTAGTGTTTCTTCTTACTAAAGAAATTGCAAGGGTCGCACATTTAGGGGGACAACAAGAGAATTTAGTCCAAACACTTGAACTTATATCACAGCTAAACATCTTCTAGAACTTGGTTTAGCATTTATGTAGGAGGCAATCAATTACTACATACCACTCTCCAGGGTTAGTCACCAAGACACTTATCCTTAATGTTCTTGTCCTATATTTGTATATGTCAGTTTCCACAGGCTCATCTACAGAGTGGCAAACATCACAATTTGTGTAATAATAGGTAGTTTAGAATTTCCAATGCATAACCTGAATTTTTCAAACCAAACAGATGTTTATGATGTAGAAGGTCAAATGTCTCTTACTGTTAAAGTATTATAACTAGAATAAGTAGGAAATAAAAATATCAAAGAAGCTCAAAGTGGCTCTTGAATGGTGACAGACATTGAAGGTTGTCATGTGAGGCCTGTGCTATAGTGACAAGAACATTAAACTTGGAGTTCATTTCTCACTATCCATTATTCTTCTCAAAATTAAGCTAATAAATAGATACCTCATGGTATTTTCAGAAAGTGGTATACCCGAGAGCTATATATTAGCACAAGAAAGAGCACTGACTCTCTATTTTCAGCTATAGGCAGAATGCTTATTATGTACCACATACCCTCATATCTACTATATCACTTATTCCTCTCAACAACCTTGTGGAAAAAGAATTATTTCCATCTCACAAATGACGACACTGAAGCTCAAAGAAAGTAAGCAATTTTCCTCAAAGTCACACATTTAGTAAGTGGCAGAGCTGAGATTCAGACATTTATTAGCTCTGCCCCTAATAAGGTATGAGAAGAGCTGCTCAAGAACTCACCATCTCCTTTGACCCTCTAAAACTCAGCAACCCAGCCACTAGCCTTAGCCTTGGAGCAAAAGGGGTTCTTCCATTAGATTAGAAGTTCCATGAGGGTAAGAACCATGTCAGATATACCCAGTTTTCTATTAAGTTGCTGATTTTTTTTCTTAATTGATTTTGAGAGTTCTTTATATATTAGAGAGTTTTTTTTTTCCCTTTGTATGTAATAAAAATTGCAAATATTTCCACTAGTTTATAACTTGCCTTTTGACTTTGCTTTGGTATTTTATATTTTTGTTTATTGTCTGTGTCTTCTACCAAGCTCCATGAGGACAGTGATTTTATCTTATTCACAACTATATCTGTAGTGCCTAGAACTATGCTTTGCTTATAGTGGGTACTCAATAAATATCTGTTAATCAAAAATAATTCTTTCTGCTGTGTAGGCCCAAAATGAGGTGACATCTAAATATTGAATTCCTTGGCCTTGCCTACACCCTAGTTCCTGATGACCTGGGACATGGAAGCAATCAAAATTGAAGAGTCATTGTAAAAAGCCCTAGATAAAGTATTAGGTGACCTGAGTTCCAAGCCCGGGTATACCATGGATTGTATTATGACCTTGGGAAATGTCCTTCACACTTTTTTATAAATGTTGTGGACTAGATGGTCTTTAGGAGCCCTCTTCTGCCATTCATAAATTTGCCAAATGGTCTAGGTGATAGAGATATCAAAGATACAATTGACCCTGTCCTCTTGGAACTTATGTTTTAATGAGGGAAAGCGACACCTGTCAAACAATCTCACAATAAAAATACAAGTTTTATGTTGAATAAATATAGGGTGTTATGTAAAGAGAAAATAATAGGTTAAGGAAGTCTCTCTTCAAAACCGTTTAAAACTGAGATCTGAAGAATGATCCAGACTAAGTAAAGTTCTTTGGTCTTGGATTCTTTAATATATATAATCCCATATTCTTATTATATAAGAGTAAACAAGGGAAAGAAAGGGGGCACATCTGGAGACCTCTGCACACTGTGTTGATAGGACTAGAAAAACAGAGGAAATGGGGGAAAGGAACCAACAGTTGACTAATGGCTACTATGTCCCAGGCACTGTGCTGGATGCTTTATGCACATCATCTTATGTCATCTTCACAACCATTCTAGGAGGTAGGAGTTGTTCTCCCATTTCCAAAGATGAGAAAAATTAAGTTCAGACTGCTAAAATGACTTACTTCAAGTTACTCAGTAAGCAGCTGAGCTGGAGATCAAAACAACTTTCCTACTTTCTTCCAAACCACATATCACTTGGAAGAGTCATTTTAGTAGCTTCCACTTCCTCCAGGTTGGACCATACTATTTTTTTTATTCCAAAGTAGAGGTAGAATTATTTGTAATTTAGTGAGGATTGCAAATATAGAGATCCTCTCACTTCTGTTGCCATGAGTTACACTCCTCTGACAGGAAATGATCCTCTCATCTCATCTGAACCATGTCTGTTGTGGTGTAAGTCAACTTCCTCTCCCCTTATCCTACTTCCCCTCCAAACATTCTTCCCTGAGTTGCAACCTGCAGCCTCCAACTTCTAGTGCCTCTTTTGAACCTGCCACTTTGATCCCTAAGCCAAGCAAAGGAGTTTCAGAACTGAGATTAGGGCCAGTCCCACCTCACTTGTTTTCACAAATCCACTGGCTCTGCTTTCACAAAGCTCAACACAATGACATCTTTTCAGATATCATTCTATTTGGCCCTCATTTGTTGATCTCTCAGCCTTCAAACATAGTCAAGTCGCAATCAAATTAAATATATAGGGATGATAGATGATAGATAGATAGATAGATAGATAGATAGATAGATAGATAGATAGATGATATGATATGAGAGAGAGAGAGAGAGAACTTTGTATGTCTTAAAGTTATGAGAGAGAGAGAGATCGTTCCAGTATCTATGCCATCATTCTTAATTCACTCAATATGACCTTCTTGAAAAAGTAGTTTCCAAAGGTTGCTTTACTGTTTAACCTCCTAATCCATTATAATTTAGCTTTTTATTTGTTCTCTATCTCCATTTCTTCACTGGCCCTGCTATCTAGTGCCACTAAATTTCAGTGAACTCCTAATCAGCAAAGCCAAATCCTCTTTACTAGCCCTCATTTCCCTCAATGTCTGTCACAGATGACTCTGTCAGCCATTCTTTCTTTCCTAAAGCCCTGTCATCAACTAGCTTAGAGGATATCCTCTCTCTGCAGACTGAATTCTATTATTAGAAGCCACAAAAGCATGGTTCACATAAGATGTAAAGATCAACTTCCTGCCAGAGGATCATAGTTTATGATAGGGACTTTCTTTTTCATTTGTTTCCCTAGTGCCTAACACAGCACATGATCCAAAGTAGTGTTCAGTAAGAATTGTTGACTTGTTTATCTATATTTTTCTGATTCACCTATCTTCCTGATAACTCTCCTTGGTTTTCTTCATGGGCTACTCTTTCTTTTTCTTCTTCTTATTACATGTTAGCATTTCCTAGAGCTCTGTATTTTTCTTTGTATATGTGTGTGTTTGCATGCTTGCTCAGTCTCTCTGTCCTTCACCTCCAGATCAAATTGAATATTGAACATACCCCCCTGAATTTCTATGTCCTCATGTCCCTGCTCATCATCCTGGAGGGAATCTATGACTCCATGAAGGCAATCCAAGATAAAAAAAATCAGTCATCTTTGATCAACAATGTATATGTTTATTAATCCTCTGATTATAACACTTACTACCTTGTTACTTAATATTTTATGCCCCTGGCTTTCTCTCATTATAGGGTGGAATTGCCGCAAGGACAACAGTCTCTGTCTAAATTAATTTGTGTACTTCCAGGTTTTTTTTACCCCCAGTTTTTGACACATGGTAAGTTACTGTTTAGAAAATAAAGAGTAAGAAGATAAGCTCTCAAAGTGCCTGTATTAAGGAAGAGGATGGTCTTATTCTTAATGATTAAGATGAATTTTTTTTTTAAATGAACATAATATTCAATTTTCAGTCAATGATATCTTTCTTAAAGTTTGGTATTTATTCCTAGGATGATCTTTTAACAACACAGATCTGATGGTATTACTCCATTGCTTAAAGAGGATCAGTGGCTCTCCGTTGCCAGAAGCTAAACATTCAAAATTTCTCAGCAAGGTGGTCAGGACCCTTTACAACCTATCCACAACTTACATCTTCATCCTTCTCCATCCATCCTACATTCCAGCTACAATATGTCTGTACTCTAGTATACTTTTAGCCTTTTCATGTGCTTCTTTGTGGACCTGGAAAGTTTCCTGGCTCCCTTGCATCTATCCTGCCAGAAGACCTTGTGTTTGTTCTTCAGGCCCATCTCAGCTATCATCTCCTCTGGGAAACCTCTCCTGGCTTCCTTAGACAAAGTGCCTTGTACTTTATGAGTGCCTCAATTGTGGCCTGATCACATTGCATTTAAGTTACCTGTTTACATGGCTAGAAAGTGAGCTCTACCAGGCAGGGGCCTTGCCTTGACTTATACTTGGATTCTCAGAGCCTTGGGTAAGTTCTAGCATAAAGCAGTCTTTCTGTAAATTCTTGTTTAATCTAATTAAAATGCATATCAAAAGATCCTTTCCATGCATGTTCAGTCCTTAACTACAATTCTGTCCTGGTCTGAATATCTTTACATAATGAGGGTCTCTCTTTTCTTAGGCTTTATACCTATCACACAATAGACTTAGTGAAAGACCTAGAATCAGTATCTGACTGGGAATGAAGATAGAATGGCACAGAAACTGGGTTGTCTTCCAAACATTTACTTTCTTCCCATGGACATATGGGGACAATTTTTTTGAAAAGAAACATACACAGTTTTAATTAGGGTTTCATTACTGTCGCTTTAGGTAAGAAAGAGGAGGCAATGAAAATCAGAAAGAAGAAAAGCTGGGGGCTGGAATTGGAAGGAGAAAATAGGAAATCTGTAATCTTAAGTCAAAAGGTAAAGCTATGAATAGACCTCAGTCCGTTTGGCAGTTACTAGGAAAGTAATTAGGTTCAATTGACTCAATGACTGTTTCTGATGGTTTATACAACTTCTCAGCCTGAATTAGGGGCTAAGAGACAGATTTCAGAATGGAGACACAGAATGGTATAGGACAAGAACCTAGGTAGGACAAGGCTATGACCTAGGCCCAGATCCTGGCTTTGCCAC
>NW_006443121.1:83466-95630 GCF_000325575.1 Pteropus alecto
TATAAAAATTTAGGCTTACTTTTTAAGTAGAGATCTCTCACCCTGGGACACATTTTATTTCTGAGAAGACATCTGAAGTTGAGCCAATTATATTCCATGACCTGATCATATTCATGCAAGTCAAACTCACAGGAAGCACATGCAATACAAAGGTGTTTGTTTGTTTGTTTGTTGTTTTTTAATTCAAAAGTAAATATAATCCCCAAACAGCTGAGAATGCTCATGTTGGCTGAACAACAATTTCTCTCTTACTCAGGAAAATCTATTCTTGAAGCCAAATTAATCAGAAAGTTGCTTGATGAGAACACAGACAGGACAAAAGATATTAGATAAGCTTAATGAATTATTTTCTTCCTCAAACCTCCTCAACTAAAATTGGATGAAAAGAGGGTCAGGGTCACCTATTTCTTTTACCTGTCCCTTAGACACTACTATAAATACAATAACCACTTCAGATCTTGGGCTTTTTCCCCTCAGTGTTCATGCAGAACCCTCATCCACCTTTCTGTGCCATTTCTGCAGATAAGTTAATCCTGTCCATGAGGCTTCTGTAACTTCTTTAATATTCAATCAGACCTCTCGAGATTCCACCTTAATTATATTTCTGGTTTCTGTGAGGCCCTGTTCTTTCTTAGATTGATTAATGTGAGTTCCTGCCTCCTCAAGGACTTTTCTAGATGATTAACCTATTATATGCTGCTTTTACTGGGTGAAAACACAGTAAAGAATCTTTTGCTTTAGGTGGAGATAAAGGAACAGGAGGGTTCCACTTTACTCCTACTACTATGTACAAAGATCTCTGTCTTCTCCCTTGGCAGAAATAGGAGTGAGCTTGAGGGACTTTGGAAAATTCAGGGTATTTACAGATACACTTTATTGCTCTCAAGGTCATTGATTTGAGGAACTTGGTGACTAAAATGCTGGGTTCTTATCAAGGTCAAATACTATTTCATGGGAGAAGACTTAGGCCCAAGAGAAGTTGCTTCCTTGGTAAGGCAGGATTGGTGAGCCTACTAGTCAAAGAGAGGAGATTATCTTTTTCTTCTTTCCCCTCCTCTCCTTTCTTCACTTTTTCTTCTACTCATTTCTCCCTTATCTTCTCTTCCTTCTTTACTCTTTCTTTTTTTACATTCCCCTCTCCTTTACATTCTCCTATTCTCTACTTTAAGCTGTAATAGATATTAGGACAAGTGTTTGGATAAGCCTGAGCATGGGATTATAACTGGACATTGCTACTAAAAGCAATTTAGTTGCAGAGGAAAGAAGAGGAAGAAGGAGAAGGAGGAGGAGGAGAACAACAACAATGAGGAAGAACAAGAATAATGAGAACAGAAAAAAAAAAGGAGAACAAGAACAAGGAGAAAAAAAGCTATTGGAAGCAAATGGAAATGGAATTGAAATCACAGGTACCCTCCAAGGAAAGCACATAGATTTGGGACTTTATATTTAACTTCTTTCCAAGCCCTCTGCCCCAGCAAGGATAAGCCTTATCTACCCAAAACACTCTGCTGCAGTTTCTTCTCTTCCTGGAAATATCTGCTGCTAAGAAAAGCTTTGCTGGCATCCAAAGGCACAACCATACTGTCAAAGGCTCAAAAGATGACTTCCTCCCTCTGCATCTAAGATAGAGTCCCTCATCCACACCTTCTTCTTGAGCAGTGCTGAGTCCGGTGTGTCCACCAGATAAGATTGTTTCAGCCTTACCCTAGTCAACTAGGCCTAGAGTTGAAGGATGTACTTACTCATTGGGCAATCTAAGGCAAAATCACTTCATTTTCAAGGGCTTCAGCTTCCTAACCAAAAAATGGGGTCATAGATTGAACTAGTTAATCTCTCCAAGCTATAAAAGCCCCTTGGAACCAAATATTCTCACTTCCCTTTTATACAGATGAAAATGCTGAGACTTAAGAAAAAAAAACATGTGGGAAAGGGAAAAGCTCACTCCTGGAATATAGTATACACTCAGTAAATCCCAGTTCCTTTTTGCTCCATTTAAAAAAAAAAAGCTTCATTGAAATGGGTTTAAAAGCAAGCAGATTCCTAAGGTTGCTTCCAATGTAATTCCAGTGTATACTACATTGCCTCCAGATGGCTATCACCCCTAGTCTTTGTACACCTCTGGCTCTCTCTCACCTCTGGGCTCTCAAATTTCCTTTCAACCTCTGGCTAACCCCTTCTTTTCCTTCACTTTTTAGCTTAAAATGTCCTGTTCATGGAATGGCCTCTCTATGGTTGGAATCCTAGTTTAAGTAGCTCTCCTTACCCCTTCTTCCTCGCACCCTCAGAACCCTACTGATTTCCTTCATAGTACTTCCTATCATTTGGAATAATTTACTTTTTTGGTCAATATACACATTTAGTACTGGTCATCTTTCTGATTCTGGACACTGAATTTTGTGATTAAGAGTTCTGTGAAATAAATGGAAACTGTGTTTTATTCACTGATGTATCAGCTAGTGCTTATCATAGTACCTGACACATAGTAGGAGATATTAAATAATATTTAGTGAGTAAATGGTATTCCTGACATAACATAAGTTGGGATAAGAGGAGTTGACATTACTGGGGTCAATGTTATGATTAGGTTTAAATGGAAAAATTGAATGCATGGAAAGGCCAAAGAGCTCTTAGGTTGGATGGACATGAGGCTCTAGTAATAGCAGAGCTCAGGCTCTGGGCATGGAAAGACCATTAAATGAGGAAAGTTGAACAGTTGAGTATGGGAAAAGGCTGACTTATGGCCCATTTCTCTGGGCCTCAATACCTTCATGTGTAAAACAGAGGTCATAGTCTTTGCTTATATTACAGGTCTGTTGTCAGGTCTGATGTAATAATAGATATTAAGGAGGAAAGTTGAATGGGGAGGGAACTCATTAGTGGGCAGCTTATCTGTCACCACCCCTAGCCCAGGCTTGGCATGAGATGGCCTCTGTAACCGCCTCCCCAGCCTTCGGACTGCAGAGTCATTGTGAAAGGGAAGTTCTAGCAGCAACAGTCTGGACTTCTAGCCAATATCTCCTCAGTTGCTCAAGAATGACAGTTAGCTTTTGCATCAGACCCTCTGTACCCTTATGTCCCCTCCCTATACTGTTCCCCAAAGCCTGTGTGTAGCAATTTCCAGGCTAACATTTCACCACCACTGTGGCAATGTTTCAGTCTCCAAGTCTCAGAGACAATAGGGTAATGATGGGAATGAGAGAAATCAGATTCTCTAGACCCTTCAACATGACACCCGGTCTCTCTGAGAATGTGTCTGTGAGGCTATTCTGCCCTTCTCTTAACTACTTATACTTTTTTTGGGTTTAGGTTAATTTGACAACTTGGATTGATCTTTTTGGGGCCCAACACTGGAAATTAGCTTAGATCAGGTCAGATCACACACTACTAAACAAGCTAGAAGCCTAAGCTGAGCTATACCTAGTTCTACTTCATTATCATCTCATCATCTTAATCATAGAAATCACATTGATTATGTTCTGGGGTGAGAAGAGGAAGAAACTCATCTTTGGCAATGTCCTTTTCCCATTACTCCACTCATTTAACAAACGCATGAGTACTTAAGCCAGGTCCCTGTCTAGTGGGAAATATAGGCAAATAAAATGAGCGCTCCAATTATCCCAATGTGTTTATCACTGTGATATGTTCAAGTATAATACATAATATAGTATGTATAAGCTACAGTGGCAAAATAGGAGTGATAAACTTTCTGAGGAATGCAGGAAAAGTTTTACAAAGATTAGAATTGAAACTTGAAAAATAAATAAGATGATAGCAGGCAGTTTACAGGTAGGGGTGGGAAGAAGGCCATCATAGGTAATCTGGAAGAGTATCCTAAAACAGTATGTGCAAATATGTGGATATATAAAACATACAAATAAGTTTGGATGACTAAAATTCTGTACACTCAAACTTAAATTCTGTATGAAGTGAGTACAAGATTTATGTCGAAGAGTGGCAGGAGATGAAACTGGATAGATGTTCAGGTCCACATCACTGAGGGCTTTGAATGCCATATTGAGTTTATAATTTGCCCCCAAAACAATGAAAAGTTATTGAAGAGAATACTAAAATCTATTTAGCAACTCCCCAAATTATATCTTCAGATATACTCTGTATATAAAGTATATTTTCAAAGTAAACCCTTTTTCAAACAACCAGTCTGACAAATGTGAATGTATTTATGGGAACAATAGAAACAAATTTTTGGAACTGAAACTATGCTGGGAAATCTGAAATGTATGTTCACCATATTTAGAATCGCCACTGCCTAAAGATGTAATTGTACATTTCTGGATTAAATAGATATAAATATAGACTAATTCTTATTTTGCAGATGTGTTTCTAGAAAGTCAAGAGTCCAAATTTTTCTCAAAAGATCAACTATTGACCGGAAAGCAGGAAAAACAAAACAAAACAAAACGAAACAAAAAACAAAAAACAGAAAAAAAACAAGATTCTGCTAGCAATGTCACCAAGTAAACCTGAAATCCTGAAATTCTAAGCCTGCTTTGGGATGAAGGAACTGGAATTGGGGGAGAAGAGGTAAAGATGGGCAATTAATATCTTGACCCCTACCACCTCACATTTCTTCTCCTCAAAAATATCCTATTTATATGTCTCTTATACAGCTCTTCTCTATTTATTTAAATCTAAAAGGTAGGTTATTTTCAGCCCAAACCCCAAGGAACAGAGGGCAGTGTTATGGGCTGAATTGTGCCCCCAAAAATTCATATGTTGACAAACCAAGTACCTCAGAATGTGATTGTATTTGGAGATAGGGCCTTTAAAGAGGTAATTATACTAAAATTTGGTCATTAGAGTGGACTCTAATATAATCTAACTGGTGCCCTTATAAGGAGAGGAAATTTGAATAAAAAGAGACGCCAGGGATGTGCTCATGCAGAGGAAAAGCCATGTGAAGACACAATGAGAAGTTGCCCATCTACAACCCAGGAGAGGGGCCTCAGGAGACCAAACCTGCTGACACCTTAGAGTTCTAGTTTCCAGAAATGTAAGGAAATAAATTTACATTTTAAGCTGCCTAGTCTATGGTATTTTGTTATGACAGTGTTAAAAAAAAAAAAAAAAAAAACTAATATAAGCAGAGACCATGTTTTTGGTTCACTGCCCACGGATCTCTCTCTCAAGAAATCATGAATCCCTGGCAAAAGGAGGCCTTCTTAGTAGTCTGGTAAGATCTCTTTCTCTTTAATCACTATGATCAGGTCACCTCATGATCAGCAGAGCCTAAGCAATGAAGCCAGCTTCCTGTGTCTTCTACTTTAGGTCTGGACAAGGTGTCAAGTGATTTTGTCACTGGAATTTTTTCCCTTCTTTGAGGCCCCCAGAAATGATCAAAGACAGGATAGCCCTGGCAGGAGTATGACATGTGGGAGGTCTCACCAACTTTTAGGTAAAGCCAATGGAAAGGCAGAAAAGCCCTGAATTTAAATTCAAGAGACTTTCTGTGTTCAGCTCTGCTAGTAACTAGTTGTGTAACTCTTAAGCAAAGCTATTAGTCTCTCTAAATCTTGGCTTTTGCATCAATAAGCAGGTGAGAATGTGTATATCACTGGTCTCTTATAGTGACTAAATCAAATGATGTGTAAAAACTAATTAGTATAAATTCTGGAGGAGTTGAACCTTGATAGCTGTTATGAAGGTGTGCTAGATCCCACAAGGTCACACTCTCCATCCAACTCCAGCTCCTCTACTGGCTCACGAAGAGATCAACTTAGACCAAACTTGATTCTGTTTGAAAACTGATCCAAACTAAATCAACAAAAAACATATGAGCTCAGCTTTTTGCAGAAATAGTTGTGCCTGAAGAAAAGAATTTGGACACATATTACCGATGTGACAAGAATCACATGAGTCCCAAGTCTCCATCAAAAGACAAGGTCATGTTCCAAGTTCAGTGTTTAGAAAGACATAGCAAGAATGGAATTTGGTATAGAGAAAACAGTAACCTACTCGATTATGTTTTAACTTGGCTGAAGTTACTGCTGTGTTGTCATAACAGAGAGAAGGTTGGGGAGGGGGATGGTGTCCATGGAGGCTAAAGAAAGAGGAGACAAAAATATGTTGATATGGCACTGGCACTACCCAAAGAGAGGAGTCACTGAGTCTATGGCTCAAACTGTGCCACAGAGACAGAAATCTCCCCAAGTCTGGAGAGCTTAATTTATCTATCTACTCTACTCCAGGCATATGTCCCAGAAAAATGTTCAAACCCTTTTGCCTTAATCCCCTGTTCTTCAAATCCCCTTTTGCACTCAAATTTGCTCTCCTGATTGCATTTACCCTAAATCAAAGCAACTTGAATAAAAAGCAGGTCTGGATAATTCAGCCTTATTTATGGAGAATGGAAATGAGTTTCCCTATGGTTGATCAACTCTGCATGAGGTTTCTAACCTTGCCAAGCTAAATTAAGACCCTGAGCCCATGGTGACCCCCCTCTGAGGCCCACTCTCTGTCAGGAGTGTTTCTTGGAAGTAACACTCGATTAACTGGTGAGGCTTTCTTTGGATCGGAAGCTCTTATCCAGTTCAGAATTCTGCCCTCTCTCTCCCCAAACTTACTACACACACACACACACACACACACACACACACACACACACACACACACATTCAGGATGGAAGACATGTGGTTTCCAAGCAGCATGTGTAATATAGCTTAAGTATTTTAAGTGAGCTCAGTATGTATTAGTTGTGAGATGTGGTGGCTAAAAGTTGATGCCATCTTTGGATATACTGATATAGTGTCTAGAACCAGAGAGGTGACAGTCTTGCTCTACTTAGCACTGCCCAGACCACACAATGTTTTCCATTATGGGAACCACACTCTAAGAGGAACATTAATAAATTGGGACAGCCTCAGACCCCACATTTCCCTAGAGATGGCTGTGGGTCCAAACCTCCCCCTGGAACAGCCTTAGCCTTCAAGCTCAACACAGCTTAGCCCTGCTTGTAGCCTAGACTTGTCACATTGTGAAACTCTCATTAGCCAGAGAGCCAGAAACCCTGGAGAATTTGGGGTTTTATATTTTTCTGCCTCTCCAGCTTTAGGGTCTCAAAATTATGAGTCAGTTCAAGTGAAGGTCATTCTAATTTGTTATAAAGCATCGTAAACAACAATTTAGACCACTGCCATTCACCACAGTCCAAACTGTCTTCTGCCTTCAAAAGACTTTCTTAAATCCCCAAGCCTAGGTGGATCTTTCAAAGTCAAGTATGAAAAGAATGGAAATGTATAGAACAGAGAATATAGAAAGGATGAGATGAACCACCTCCAGAAATACTTTGGGCTCATCCTCATATAACTGGAGCAGTTCTTGCTCGTTATTATGGTTTTATTCATGGCAGATGGTGTCTCTCCAGTAGATCATTGAATTTGATGGATCACACTCTAGGGGCACACTTTACCCTCCATTCCATGTCTTGAGGCCAGAGGTGAATTCTTACTGTAGAGTGTGTCAGAGGTGGCAAGCATCTTGGAGCATGGTGTTACTGTCTTCTTAAAAGAGTAGGTACAAAAAAGTATGAGGTACCCTTGTCATCTTTCTCATATTGACTGTTGATGGTTGATGATGTTCTTGTTCTTGTTGCTCTTGTTCTTACGTATTTTAGTATATTTGCTATTGCTCTGAGTTTTGATGTTGTTAATATTGCTGTTTTTGCTGGTGTTGATAGTGCTATATAGAGTGCAGAGTTCTACTGGAATTCCCCAAGTTACAGTTCTACAAAAAAACACTTTTCTACAAAAAAAACACTTGGTTTACCCATGGCATGTTTCTGCTGGCTTTCCTAGAATTATTCTGGAAACTTGTATGGGATCAGGGAGAAGGAGTTACAACAGATAGTCTCTGCCTCATTGTTGGCTAAAGATTAACATCAAAATGCTAGATCATCCATTTGGGCAGTGCTTTTATAGCTAACTTTATTTCATAAAGGAATACTTTTCATGAATATTGTGATCCTAAAGCTAATTAGAGACAGCCTTAGAAGGCCGTATTTTCAGAAGATGAGAGATCCTCTCTTATTCATTCTGGCTCTTTGAATGATAACAACTGCTACTCACCCTTGTTTTTATTTCAGCTTACCGAATGGTTCACCCTCCTGGCCTTTTGGTCAAGGTACTTTTACTTTATAACACCTGGTTATATGTAACTATATATTTATATGTGTGATCATTTAATTAATGTCTGTCTTCCCCACTTAAATAATAATAATTTTCATGAGGGCAGTAATTATTTCCCTTTTGCTCAACAGTATGCACCCTACAGCATAGAAGATATCAGATGTTCAACAAATAGATCAATAAAAGAATAAATGGATGCCAAGAGAAGTCCTCTTGCCTCTTAATAGTCAAAGCACTAATACGAGCTAACATTGTGCATATTTATTTAGTGGCATTTCATTTATAAACATCTAATGTGACTCAAAAAAGACAAGCCAAAACGGAAAATTTAACAAAGGATTTGAACGGGCATTTCACAGAAGGGGAAAACCAAATGGTTGTTAAACTTATGAAAAGATGCCCAATTTCACTACTGATCAGGAAAAGGCAAATTAAAACAATAATAAAATACTATTTATGATTAGAAAATTTTTAAGTTTGATAATTTCAAGTTTAGCAAAAGTATTGAAAATAGTTCATCTCAAACACTGCTGATGGGAATATAAATTGGTCCAGCCATTTTGGAGGCAATTTTTCAGCATATGCTAAATTTTAAAATGTGTCCAATGATATGATTTGCTTTAAAATAATCCAAGGTGTATGGTAGGGTAGAGTATAAATGGGTGGACTATAGTTTGAACCCACAAAGTTGGCAACGTGTTGATAATTGTTGAAGCTGAGTGTTATTATCCCATGGCCTACTAATTTCTCTCCTGGTATGTACCCTCCCAAAACAAACAAACAAACAAACAAACAAACATTTCTATACATGTGCACGAAGAGGCATACCAAGCATATTTTTAGTGCTGTTTATAATAGTAAAATTTGGAAACAACTTAAACCTACAGCAATAATGACATAGCTAAATAAACAATGGCGCATCAGCATTACAAAATAACATGCATCAGTCAAATAGAATAAGATATGTCTAGATCTCTAAGTCACTGTTTTGAGTGAGAAAAGCAGATTGCAGAGTAATATGTACAGTACGATACCATTTGTATAGAAAATAAACATCATGCATAACATCCAAAATATGTTCTCTCTTTAGAGAACCACCTCCACCTAAAAGGATACATGCCATATGTTAATAGTGGTTATTCCTGAAGAGTGGAGAAGAGGGCCGGGACTAGGGTAGAGGTGAGATTGGTGGTTATCTTATCTGCACATTTTATATATTTTTATTTTACAAGGATAATATGTTTAAATAATGTTTTAAAGATCCCAAGATAAGAACATTTAAACCTGTGAAGATGTTTATGTTAAATTGCTAAGTGAAAAGAAATAGGTGACAAAACAATATAATAACATTATAAGAATAAATATACACACAGAAAAATGTCTGGAAGGATGTACACTAAAATCTTTACAGAGTTTTCTTTAAGTGGTGGTGATGAAATTTTAGGTAGTTTTATTTTTTGAATTTGTTTACTTGCATTTTTGCATTTTCTATAATAAATATATAATATTTGTATAATCACAAATAAGCCAAAAGTAAAGTCACTGAATTTGCCTATATAAACAGTCTCTATTTAAAAAAAAAAAAAAAATCGATAAAGCAGAAGGAGAGCCTAGATGAAAATCTCTAAGTAGAAGAAACTCTTTTTTGCCATTCAAAGCTCCGGTCAACAAACACTGAAACACTGAGCACTTTATTCTGTGTCAGTCTCTGTTCAGGGCATGGGGGTGGGTGCGGGAGTGAAAGAACTTAACATTAAATACTGCCCTAAGATTGAACTTGTGCTTGAGGTTCCCTTACTGTACTTGTCACTGTACTTCCCATGGTTACCACCTTGCCCAGACAACCACCCCATATCCTCCAGCATCTACCATTACAGAACATACAAAGAGAAAATTTGCTTCCACTATACCTATTTCAGGTTCTAAATTCCTTCTGATAAGCAAAAATAAAAATAAAAAATAAAAAAATAAAGGAGCTCCAATTCTTATAAATAGCTACTTCTATCTTTCAATAGGCTACTCTAAGCTTGACTGCATTCCTTTTATTTTCCTTATCTCTCATTTGTGTTCTTCTATCTCTGCTTCCAAACAAACACACACACATAAATCTTTATTTTTGCAGAATACTTTTCTCCCTTGCTATTATAGAAGTAAAACATGGTCAGATAGAAACTTTAACAGTACCTAGAACAAAATATATGTAAAGGAAAAAATTTTATAATCCTACGAACACGGAGCAACCACAGTTAATGTTTTGGGTGCATTTCTTTCCAGTTCTTTTTTGAGTGTGTGTATGTATGCTCTGTTTGTTTGTTTGTTAGTTTGTTTGTTTGTGTTGTTCTCTCTTTTACTCATTTGACACCATAGAATTGACAATTCACCATGTCACTAAATCTTTTTTGAAATCATAACTTTTAATGACTGCACAGTATCTCTTACTATATTTGTTTAGCCATTCTCTGAAATATTTCATGTGGTCTATTATTAATATCTATATTTATGCCTATAGATATCTATCTATATATTTATATCTATCTGTCTATATCTTTTTATCTATCTATATCAGGTGTAAATCTTAGTAAATTCATAATAGTGTGCACAGAAAAATAACTTTATTTTTTATAACTCAACTTAATTTTTATTTCCAGTTTCCAGTCTGCTAAATTGGCAAAAATGTAGCAATGGAAATCCTTGTACATAGATCTTTGTCAGAATCTCTGATTATTTCCTTAGTATAGATTTCTAGAAGTGAAAATTTTGAGTCAAAGAGTATGAACTTATTTAAGGATCTTTATTAATCCATGTTTATATCCTTAAATGTAAGGATATATATATATATATCCTTATAGCTTGCTAACTAGCTGGCTACAAAACACTTTTTAAAAGAATTCAAGCCCTTTTGCTAATTTCAAATTAAAAGGATTTCCCCAAGGCTCTGTTCTACCTTTGTTTTAATTTATAATAAGTCACCAGCTTAGTATGTAGCCTTTTTGGAAGAAATGGGCTCAAAAATTCTTTCATTTTTACACTGAGAGAATTCATTTCTGCCCTGCTTTGGAGAGCTCTCATAAAAGACTGATCCTGGTGAGACTCTCCTGCATGAGAAGTGGCCTAACATGTAACAATGCTTTTGCATGCAAGTCGTAAGGATTAACTTATTCTGTAAATGGGAAGCCATTCTCGAGGCTGCTGTGAGAGTTATATGAAAAAAGTATGTGATATTACTCAGTGCTTCACATATATTAAGTACTCAATACTTTAGCTCAATCTGCTGATAACATTCTGATATTCATGAGATGATTAACTGATAAGGCAATTGATTATTTAATTGAACACTGGTTCAATTATTTATTGTACAATGTAAAGTCTACTCTGTGGACTGGGATTATTCATTTCAGATTCAAGAATTTGATCTGTTGTCAAACCAGTATTTATTTGGATTTGGAAAATGAGTTCACACAAAAATGTACTTAGGTATGCTAAAGCTATGTGAATGCCACCAGAGAAATGTATCTGCTCTTGAAAAAGTTAAAATAGAATTGAAAAGATATCTATCCCTGACTACTAAGGGAGCAATGAAAAGACATTCTAATATTCCATGCTAACTGCATTCAAAATATTAGATATTATGGAGTGTTTAAGGAAAGTTTGTGGAAAACATAGGACTTTGAATTAAGCCTCCAAATATATGTATAGGTACAGAGAAATGGAAAGAGAATAGTGGCGGAAAGCAGCATAAGCCAAGACAAAGGGTTAGAATAAACCTAGTACATTAAGATAATTGAGTGGGACAAGGGGTGAAAGCAAGGGGTGAAAGGCCCTGATGTCGAAATTAAAAGCAAGACAAAATGGATAGTGCTTTAGTATACAAGCTCTAGAACCAGACTACTTGAATTCAAATCTTGCACTTTTCAAAAGGTTTGACTCTGTGCAAATAACAACCCCTGGGTTTCAGTTTCTTCACTTGTAAAAAAGGATAATAATGCTACCCACCTACCTAATATTTTGTTTTGTGAGGATCT
>NW_006443121.1:95757-98719 GCF_000325575.1 Pteropus alecto
TCACTAAAGCTATATATATATGGCTTGGTACCACATAAGGACATATAAGAGTCCCAGTACAGAAATATACACAGAGTAATAGAAATGTAAGGCACACAGAAGAAGAGTATTTAAAGAAAAACAGTGACAGGTCCTTGAGGCCCAACCTCTGAGGTCAGGAGGTACAAAGAGTCAGTTATCAAAGAGAAGTAGCTAAAGCCAGAAGAATGCCTTAATGTCATTGAACAACTCAGGCTGCAAGGTCTGTTTTATCTGGTGAGGGGAAATAAAACTATTGGTACATTTCCAGTTCTTGGACCCCTAGGCATAAATGCTGCTCAACTGGCCATGTGTTTCTGAGGGGTCTTTCTTCCCCTGAAAAGCCTTATTTTGCTGAGTAAGAATGACCTTTACTGACATTTTGGCTCAGAATGTAAATATGTCACACTAGTCTGAGCTCAGTGGCTCAGTTTGGCTTCTCTGAGTTTTGGTATCCCAAATCTAGAGAAAAATGAGATAGAAATGAAAATTAACTGTGAAATATTTTTAATGAAAATATTAATGACTCTTCAAAAAGCCTGAGGCTTTAGTTTTCCTTTAATTACATTTTCTCACAGGAACTAGATGGTTAGCAACACTACTGAACTTGGAGTCCTGCTTTGCCTTATTCCATTAGCTGGAGGGTCCATCCTTGAACCTTTGTTTCCTCTTCTGCAAAACAAGAAACTGAGTTCACCTCTTAACTTCCCTCCTAGGGTTGTTGAAAAGCTCAATGGATGTGAGAGGATTTTGTTCATAGGAAACCCCATACATGTGAGGAAGTGGAATTGAGAGGTTGATAATTATTAATACATTTAATAATTAGATAAAACATGGGAACAGAAAGAGTACTATTTGGAATAAGTAAGAGAATTCTGTGTGTTTTGAGGTTAATGTGTTGTGGCCTGCATGTTTTCAATGGAACCGCAACCATTCATAAAAATATTCTGGAGGTGGGATAAATATGCTTTGGTGAACAAACATTTTCTTCCCACCCAATCTCTAGGCCTGAAGGTAAAGCAAAAGCCAGAGCAAACAGCACATAGTCTATATATCGATTTACCTGAAGCTGGTCCAGAAATCTAGAATCTTTCTCATTTTTTGGAGTTACTTTCTCCACATCTGGCTTCTTCCTTCCATTTTGATCAACATCATGAGACCTAGAAGGCAGGAAACCAGAGTTTGGGCTCCATTCACCCTGGGCTCACATTGTGCCCTTGGGTAAGCTTAAAAATAATGTGTTTTGTTATTTTTTGGCCTGCCTGAAAAATAAACTAAACAGCTTAGTTAGTGTAAGGGGTGGGAGGAAAGGTGGTGATAGCCTAAAAAAATGTATTTGCTTATAAACTACAGGAATTGTGCAAATACATATAGAAAGAGAGGTTGAAGTCCAAAGTACTTTCCCTAGCACATAAAGGCTGTCACAATCTGGATTCAGGTTACACTCGCTCCTTCACCCCCTTACTGTTTCTCTAAAAATTCCATATTCTTTCCCCAAATCTGTGTCTTAATACTTTCTGGTATCTTGGTCTGAAACCTCCTACCCTTCTCATTCACTGACAGGTAAATTACCCTATATCTTTGGTAACCCAGCACATTCAACATGACGCTATCAATGCTCTAATCACACTGAGTTATAATTATCTTATGTTTGTCGATATTGAGAGAGAGACTGGGAACACCCTTTAAGACATGATCTATTAATCTCCAGGTCTTAACACTGTCTTTGTAACAGAGTAGTCACTTGGCATTTGTGGAAGGAAAGAAGGGGGAAAGAAAGAAGTTGGAAAGGGTGGGAGGGAAGAAGAAAAGCTTCCTGGAAAGAACCCAGAATTCCAAGTCAAGTGATAAGGTTTGAGTTCCAATATAGTCACTTTGCAACTGAGTGATGTAGAACAAATTACTTCACCTTTCTCAGCTCCAGTTTCCTTATCTGTAATATGGAGCTAATTCTCTCTAGACTGCTTCACTCACTTACTCCACCATGAAATAAAAAGGGAGAGAAAAGAGAAGTAGAGATGAAAGAGAAAACAAAAAGAAACAAAAGAAAACTGCAATTTGTGAGGAAGGGGGGATCAGCTAAGGTCTTGGCTAAGGTCCTGGCTGTAGGAAGAACAATGACCACTAGAGGGCAACATTAGAGCAGGGAAAATTTCCCCAGTAGCATAGAGAACACCCCACAGCTTGGATGGGCCAAGTTACATACAGGAGCCAGTACTGCTAGAGGCTCAGAACTTAGAGTGCCCTGCTAAGTTTCATACATTTTCTTCCGGGTGATTGGCACTACATGTATGGGTCATAACTACCTAGTGTTCACAGCTAGAAAGAATGATTCATTATTTATTTGTTGGAATTAAAGCCATTCTTCATAAAATTGTTGGTATCTATCACTAAATTACATGTTTGAGTTCTCACAAGCATGCTAAAATGCTACTGTTCTGCCATCTCACAGCAGGGTCCAAGGGGTTTCTTTCTGTTTCTGAAGTTCTCTCATGTCACTGCCCAAACATTTAGTCCCTCCTCAGCCCTACTCCCATAATCCTTCCATCAAGCACACCTTCATTTATAGTACTTACCTGCTCAGAAACCACTAGTAGCTCTTCATTGCCTACAGAAAAAAAAAAAAAAATTAAAAGGCCTTAGCCTGATACTCAAGGCTTACTGTAATCTTTGACCAAATAACTTTTCCTGTCTCCTTCTTCACCCTTTCATCAAATTCCATGGAATGGCCAAACTGGACTGTTTTCTTATCTCTGAACACATCCCTTACCCACATAGTTTTATCGGCTTGACTTGGCTCCCTCCATTGGAATCTTCCACAAGATAAAACTCTTTAATGACACTGTTACATAACACTTTATCTTCCCATAGAACCTTCTCTAATTACACTAGCCACAAGTTACCAGAAGTTAGACTACTTTGTGAGATATATATATATATATAT
>NW_006443121.1:98737-101233 GCF_000325575.1 Pteropus alecto
ATAAAATATTGTTTCATTCATTCTCATTCATTGATTCTTTTGATTGCCATGTATTATTGAGCATTTATTACATGTCAGGTACCATGTAAAGATCTCAGAAATGACCAAGACTTTGTCATGGCCCTCCAGGAACTAAGTGTCCACATGGAGAATGACGTATTTATCATACCATATTAGTTGTGTGCATGTTGTATGAAAATAAAGGTACACGGATACACAAAAAGCCTGCAAAAGCTAGGTTAGAGCCAGACTGGAAAGCCAGATAAAAGAGTTAGGATATGAAGAAAGAGCGTGATTCTTTGGATAAATGTTCTTCAAGTACTTAGCATGTCAACGTGTGCTTGGTGAATTACCCAGTCTGATATAAAAGGAGTTTTTGAATTGGAGAGAGGACTGAGGATTTGTGAATTAGGCTAAGGATTCCAGACGAGGTGAGAACAATTGCAGTACACATTAATTTTCTCTACTAGGTGTATAATTGTTTGGGAGTAAGAACTCTGCCTTATCCAATTATGCCCCATTGCACCTATTATTGGAAGTTTGTGCATTTGTAGAGTTTCAAAGTTGGAAGGTACTTTAAGGATTGGCTAGCCCTTGTTCCACAAATGAAGAAAAGAAAACTCTTAGAAATAAAGTGAATTGGTCAGTCATCCAACTTGTTAATGCAAAAATTAAGACTTTTGGGAACTCAAAGTTCAGTGATCTTTTAACTCTTCTACATCTCATACTTCAAAACATTCAACAATCTTCATTGTGGCTGAGAATTCCAGCAGTAAAGATCTGATGTTTATCTCTAGTATGTTCATTTCAGAAGGAACACTAAGGGAGATCCAGATTTCATTGTATACCTGGGGAGACTGAGACCCAAAGAGAAGTGACTGGCTCAAGATCACAGATCTGGGGCCAGAACTCATAAGGTATTTATTGAGTGGAATTGAATACATTCCCTGTAATAACGGCATCATCTCTTGCATCAGCTAACAAGTGATTACCCTTCTCTTTAAATAATAAACAGACTCCTAATTGACATTATTTATCATTTGGTCTTAATCTTGAACATGTATACTTTTGCAAAAGTCTTCTCAAAAGCCTGGAACATTTGCCTTAGCAAAAAGCATAATAACCCAATGAGCTGCTGTCCTACCTCTAAACAATTTGTAACTATCCAGAGAAAATTTTCCTCACTCTCTCTGCTTGGCTCTTCTCCTTCTTCCCTGCTACCACCAAAGGGAAAAAGAAAAGAAAACATGTATAATAATTTCTAGACAGTGTTCTTTATGTGAAAGTTGAAAGACTATCTCACAAGTTATGGGAGCACAGGGTATTGAGACTGAACTGGGCAGAGGTAGAGCAGGTAGGCACCAAGACCAACCTGGCCTGGGTGTTCAGACATTGGGTTGGAATAGAAATGGAACTATTTGGAAGAACAAGACTCAGACCACCAGCTGCAATATTGGCCCAGGAACTGAAGATACACTTGTTTTTTTGTTTTTTCGTTTTTTATTTTAAGCAAATCTGAACCAAATTCCCATCGCAATTTGACATAGGCACCAGGGGCTGAGTTGTTTCAGGCGATAAAAGCTCACTATGATCTCTAAAAATGAATAAAATGTGAGCAAGATTTATAAGCAGGGTCTTTCTTGAACAGTACAGCATTTCTTTTTTTAATATTTTTTAAAAATTAAGTTTTTGGGGGTAACATTGGTTAATACAATTATATAATTTCAGGTGTACATTATAATCTGATATCTGTATGTTCTAAAGTGTTTACCACCCAAAGTCCAGTTTCCTTCAGCTACCGTATATTTGATCCCCTTTCCCCACTTCACCATCCCCCTACCCCACTATATGTGACCCCCTTTACCTTGTCTACCTTCCCGCTTCTCCCCCACTCCCTCTGGTAAGCACTATTCTATAGTCCATGTCCATGAGTTTCTGTTTGTCCTGTTCATTTGTTGCTTTTAGGTTTATATCCCACATATAAGTGATATTTGATTTTCAAATTTTTCTGTCTGGGTTATTTCGCTTAGCATGATTATCTCAAAGTTCATCCATGTTGTCATAAATGACAGTATTTCATCTCTTCTTATGGTTGAGTAATATTCCATTGTATATATGTACCACATGGATGGACCTTGAGATAATCATGCTAAGCGAAATAAGCCAGATAGAAAAAGTTAAAAATCACATGATATCACTTACATGTGGTATATAAATTTAAAAGCAACAAATGAATAGGACAAACAGAGACTCATGAACATGGACAATGGACTAGTGGTTACCAGAGGGAAGCGGGGAGGTAGATGGGCTAAAAGTGGTCAAATATGTGGTGACAGAAAGAAATCTAACTATGGGAAGTGAACGCACAACACAATATATATATGCTTTACTGTTGATGATCTGTACACCCGAAACATACTGGATTTCGTTAACCAATGTCACCATAATAAAAAGAAAGAAGAAAGAAAGGGAAGGGAAGGAAAAGAAAGGGAAGGA
>NW_006443121.1:102557-118327 GCF_000325575.1 Pteropus alecto
GATACATTGGTCTGTATTTTTCTTTTTGTGTGTTATCTTTACCAGGTTTTGGTATCAGGATAATATTGGCCTCATAAAATGAGGTGGGAAGTATTGTCTCCTCTCCGATTTTTTGGAAGATATTAATCTTCTTTGTATGTTGGGTAGAATTCACTGGTGAAGCCATCTGGTCCTGGACTTTTACTTTTTGGTAGGTTTTTGATGATTGTTTCAATTTCCATACTGCTGATCAGACTATGTAGATTTTCCAGTTCTTCTTGATTCAGTCTAAGAAGGTTGTATTTTTCTAAGTACTGGTCCATTTCTTCTAGATTACTAAATTTGGTGTTATATACATTTTCATAGTATTCTTGTATGATCCTTTGTATTTCTGCAATGTCAGTTATAATATCCCCTCTTTCATCCTAGATTTTATTTGTGTCTTTTCTCTTTTTTCTTTAGTGAGTCTAGCCAAGGGTTTGTTAATTTTATTAATCTTCTCTAAGAACCAACTCTTTGTTGCATTTTTTATTGTTTTTTGTTTTGTTTTGTTTTCAATTTCATTTATTTCTGCTCTAATTTTGATTATTTTTTTTCCTTCTGCTGACATTAGGCTTTATTTGTTCTTCCTTTTCTAGTTTTTAAGATGAAGCACTAGGTTGTTTATTTTGGCTCGTTCTTGTTTTTGGAGATAGGCCTGTAATGATGTGAACTTTCCTCTTATAACCGCTTTTGCCATGTCCTAAAAGTTTTGATATGTTGTGGCATCATTATCGTTTGTTTCTATGTATCTCTTGATCTCTCTTTATTTCTTCTCTGACCTCATTATTCTTCAGTAGCATGTTGTTTAATCTCCATGTATTTGCAGTTCTTCCTGCTTTCTTTGCACAGTCAATCTCTAGTTTCAAATATTATGATCAGAGAATATAGTTGGTATGATTTCAACCCTCTTATATTTGCTGAGACTACCTCTGTGTCCCAATATGTGGTCAAATCTTGAGAATGTTCCCATGTGCACTAGAGAAGAATGTATAAGTAGCTGTTTTGAGATAGAAGGCTCTGTCAATGTCAATTATATCCAGTTGGTCTAATGTGTCATGTAAGGATGTTATTTCCTTATTGATTTTCTGTTTGGATGATCTGTCTATATCTGACAGTGGGGTATTTAGGTCCCCTACTATGATAGTGTTTTGGTCTGTTTCTCCCTTTAGTCTCAGTAATTTCTTTACACATTTTGGGGCTCCCTAATTGGGAATATAGATATTAATAAATGTTATGTCTTCATGGTGCATGATTTCCTTTATTATTATGAAGTGTCCCACAGTATCTTTCGTTATCTTTTTTTTTTTTTTAAGTCTATTTCACCTTATATTAGTACCGCTACTCCCACTTTTCTCTGAATGCCATTTCCTTGAAATATCATTTTCCACCCTTTCACTTTGAGTCTATATTTGTCTTTGGAGCTGAGATGTGTCTCCTGGAGGCGGCATATGGTTACATTTTGTTCTTTGTTTCATTCTGCAACTCTGTGCCTTTTTATTAGTGAGTTCAGTCCATTTACATTTAAGATGATTATTGAAATATGAGGTCTTTTAGAGCCATTTTATCTTTTGCTTTCTGGTAGCTCATTATTTCCATTGCTCTCTTGTTCTTCCGTTTTCTTTATTTTGGTTGGCTTTTGTGGGTTTCCCCTCTGGTCCTTCTTGTCTTATATGATATACTTCAGTTCTGAATTTTGTTGTGTGGTTACCATTATGAATATATAGAGCATAGTTATATATATACAGTCATCCATTTTCTTCTGTGCGTGCTTTATCTCCATTCCCCTTTGTGAATTTTGATCTTTGAATTTTCCCCTTTACTGTCATTGTTGTCTCAATTTGTCCCTATGTATGCTGAACGTTCATTACTATCTTGCTATAGTAATTCTCTTATTATTTAAGCTTATAACGCTCTGTTCTTAATAAGGGTTGCGCCCCTCTGCTTCTATTTGCCTGATAGTCATTTTATTCGTAATTATTTTTTTTGTTTTGTTTTGGTTTTTTGTCATTTTGTTTTAGGTGATTTTACCCCTTTCAGTAGTGCAGACATCATAGTGGAAAATTCCTTCAATTTTTGTATTTCTGGAAAGGTCTTTATTTCTCCTTTATATCTAAAGGAGAGCTTAGTTGTATACTTCATTCTAGGCTGGTAGTTTCTTTCACTTAATAGTTTAAATATTTGATTCTATTCCTTTCTGGCTTGTAAGGTTTGCTTTGAGAAGTCCAAGGTTAATCTTTTATAAGTTTTCTTTTATAAGTTACTGTGTTCTCCCTGGCTGCCCTGAGAATTCTGTCTTTCTCATTGATTTTTGATAATTTTAATAAAATGTGAAGGCCTTTTTGGGTTGAGATAATTGGGTGTTCTGTTGACTTTTTGAATTCCAAGCTCTAGTTCATTCCTTAGATTTGGGAAATTCTAGTCAGCTCTTTGTCTGAAAATGTCTTCTACTCCCTGCTCCTTTTTCTTGCCTTCAGTAATGCCCATTATTCTTATGTTTCCTCTCCCGATGGTATCAGCTAGTTCTTGTATTACTCTTTCATTATTTTTCATTCTTAAGTTTCTCTCTTCTTCCTTCTGATTTATATCTAGATTTCTGTCTTCGAATGCACTGATCCTTTCTTCCATTTGGTAGACTCTATTTCCCAAGCTTGCTATTTCATTTTTCAGCTCTTTTATCTTCAGTAGTTCTATTTGGTTCTTTTTGAGGGTCTCAATCTCCTTGCTCTGTTCATCTAGCTGTTTTTGCAATTTCTGAAATTGTTGATATGACTCGGAACTCACTGAGATTTTTTAGACATTTAAGTTGCATATTTCTATGTCTGTAAGCTTATTTTCTGGAGAGTTTTCTCTTTCTTTCTGAGATGCCTTGTCACTTTAGTTGTTCATGGTATTTAATGGACTATTTCTCCACCTGGGCATTAATGGAAATGTGTGCTACTTTTTTTTCCAGAAAGATTTATTATATAAAGGTCTCTCTTTAGCCTGCTGCAAGTAAGGCAGTTTTCTTTTGGTTTCCAGAAGGTGGCGTCTAAGCCTCTTGGATCTCTGCTTTATATAAAGCCTTAATAATGCCTTTTTATTTTCTTATAAATATTTAATCACACTCACTACTCTCAGTTTCAGTCCCTGTTAGTGTTAGCAACGGTTTTGGTAGTGTGATTCCCCTGGGGCTCCACAGTGAGAGTTCTCGGAGGGTATGCGGGGAGGGGCCCTCTGGGTTGGGGGTTGGGGTCTGCGGCTAAGTCTCAGTTTTGCAGCCGTGTCCTGCAGATATCAACTGTTGCTTCTCTGCAGTCTGTTTCTTTGCTTTCTGCCCTGATGACTGGGCCTTGCCACCGGCTATGTGGAACTCACAACTATCCCTGGCAGGGCTGTTCAGGGAAGTTGTTACACCTGATCGCTTCCCCCTCCCCCTACGAGGAGCTACGGCGGCTGCGAGAGGCAGCTTCTTCATTTCTCCCAGTCTGCTGCCCGACATCCAGGATTCTGACCTGTCATAGCTCTTATGCGTAGATCTCACAGGTCAGAACCCTATGCTCAGACATGCTAGTGTGCCTTTTGGGTGTTTTATGTTGAGTTTTCAATGTTCATCTTATTATTGCTTCAAGGGGAGAAATCTAGGGACGTCTCTCACTCCACCATGTTTCTCCAAACTCTATACATGGTATTTCTAACATCACACAAAGTTTGATTTATAAGGGACCTTGGAAATAAATTTTCCTGCCTCATTTTATAGGCAGGACACTGAGGGTCAGAGCGGTGACAAGAAGTACCCAAGTTCTTACTATCATGTTGCAGAGAAAATACTAAAAATTGCATTCTGATTCTGAGCTGAATGCCCTTCCATAACACCAAATGCTATTCAACATTCTTGCCTCTGCCCTAAACCTTCTGGGTAGAGATACTTGTGGGTCTGGAAATACCTTACTCTATCATGTCTTTCCCTCTCTCTTCTTCTGTATTTCCATATTTGTCTGGTACGGATAATTATTTTGGTGATTTTATCGACTTCTCTCACAATGCACATGCATATACATGCACATGGATAAATGTGCGGTGATCTGAAGGATAGTTTACAGGGTCATTTAAAAAATAAAATTATGTTCTATGGTCCACAGATAAAATTCTAGCATTAAGTCTATGATATTTCCTTAGCACCATAGATAAGGATTCCTGAGTCATAGGCCTCCTGGTGCTTGGACCAAGGGAGCCAGAGGGAATAAGGTGAATGTGACAGCAGGTTTATGAAATTTTGGGGTCTTCTACTAAGCCCTTAAAGTTAGACAGATCAGCCTCTTTCCATCACCAGGTCAAAAACTAAGGTCATTAAGTAGATATGGTCAGGATATTGAATTCCCAGTATTTACATTGTGGTACTAGGTAAATCACTTAGTCTTTCTGAACTTCAGTTTCTATTTCTCCAAAATGTGGCAAATAAAACCCTACCTCATGGGATTTTTAGAAGGAACAAAAAACAAAATCTCAGGTACATGACAGATTCTCAAGAAATGTTCATCAATTTTCCTGACTGTATCTTCTATCTTTACTGGCTTTTTTTTTTTTTTTAAATGTAAGCATGCCTCAGATTTCTCTCTTTGTTCCTCTTCTTTTCTCCAAACTCTTTTCCTGGTATCCAATTATCTCCACAGTATTAATTTCCACCTGTTTCCAAAGAAGTTCCAAATCTTTTTTTTCTAGCCCTACATCACTCCAGAGGCTCTCCTCTACTTCCAAATACCTATTGGTTATTTCCACTTGGATAATTCACCACTAAACGCTCAATCAAAACCATTTATTTAACACTTTATCTTCCATGAGAAATTAGATTTTAGGTTCTACGTTTGTTTTTTTTAAATTTTTTCACTTATTTATCTTTTCTCCACCCAGTGTCTACCACAATTCATGACAATTAATAGATGTTCGAAAATGCTTGTCAGATGAGTGAATAAACAGATAATCAAATAAATAAATGAAGAAAAGTTTGCTACTGTGTTGGCTAAGAATTTACTTAAAGAGTAAGGATGCTCATTTAGTCCAGATTTTCAGAATAATCCTGACTTCATATATTCTTTTTTTTTTTAATTCAAGTCTCTGTGTCAGACTCTGTAAATAGATAGACTTTCAATTAGAAATACGTGATTGCTCTAACAATAGGCTAGGTGAGAGATAATAACATTCTGACTTACAGCAGTAGCAGCGGGAGTAGATTGGGAGAAACCATTATGAGAGACAGAGAGATATACTCATATACAGTGCCAACTTTGTACAAGTGGCATTGTGTGAGAGGCAGCATTCAATTTCTACTAGCATCTCATTGAGATGATATGAGTCTCTCTTTGGATTTCTGTTGTTCCTTGCATTTCATCTAATAGCCATATGAGCTTCCACCTTAGTCACAGTATAGGTCTCGGTAATTGGACCAAGCCTCCTGTCCCAAACACGTACACACACACACACACACACACACACACACACACACACACACACACACACACTTCAGTTCTTCCAGAATTTTCTGGCCTGAAGTTTACCCTGGTTCTAGAAGGATGCTCAACACAACTCTACGATTCTAACACATAATAAATGCTTACCTAGATATTCCCACCTCCCCTTAATGATGGTGGCAGTCTGACCTCTCCTCCTCTTCTCAGTCCTGTCTTTCTCTAGGATACTGTGTGTTTCCATGTACTTTTCATGCTTTCTGCTTCTGCCTATCTCCAGCTTTATCTAAGATTTTCTGCTCACCTTTATTTACCCATTAAACAACCATCTCAGCTCAAATCACTTGATCAAACATATATTTACCATAAATGCATGTCGGGCTCTTGCTGGGCACTAATGTTACAGAGATGACTATCACTGAATACAAGGAGCCTTCAGCTTAGTGGCGAAGGTACACATTTTAGTCATCTACTGCTGCTTAACAAAACATCCCAAACTTAAAGATATAAAGTAAAGTAACTATTTTATTATGTTCATGGTCTCTGTGGGTAAATTTGAGATAGGACATAGTAGAGATGGCTTTTCTCTGTTTCATGATGTCTTGAGAATTGGAAAGACTTTAAGACTTAGGGTAATCTGACAACTGGAAGCTATTATTGTGGAGACATCTTCAACTTAAATGTTGGCTGGGATCTTAGCTGCAGCTATAGGTAGAATAGTGGTGGCAGAGCAGAAAGAAGGCATCATTAGCAAGTATTATTCAAAAAGAAGCTGGACAAGAACACTATTACTTAGTTCTTTTTGGTTTAAAAACATTACTTAAGCACTTAATATGCACAAAAGGTTGCTTTCCATGATTCTTCCCATAGAGTATCACAATTTTCCAAGTATCTCCTATTGTCTCATTGGATCTTTCAGCTATGCTTAAAGGTCAGTGTGATGAAAATGAGGCTCAAAATCCACTGATCTTTATCACAGATTTAAGTTTCAAGCAGGCCCAAATGTAAAGATTTACTAATTAGTTGATTTATATGGCAATAAAGAAATACAGTATGGACTAGATATGTATGTGTATGTGTGTGGCACTACTGTGACAGACTTTTGCCTCTATATGTAATGGAGTATGAGACCAGCTGGAGTAGATGGCCTGGGAAGGTTGGTACAGTTGGCTCCAGTAACCTGAGGTTTTCCAGCTTTAGATCCTCTATCTTGTCAGTTTCAGGGTATCCTTCAGCCATTGACAATCCAGAGTGAGAAAGCAGGTAGTCTTCAAAGCTGGAAGGAAAGGTAGAATGGTTGGAATACCTCTAGTGGCCTAGAACTCCAGCCCCAAATAGTGAAGCTTCTCCAGCCCACTGCTCCGTAAGTTATTCCACCTACTCCGCTACCACTCAAGCATTTGAGTAAGAGGTAGAAAACAGTTTGAAGTGGTGGAATGAGTCCTGGGTAGGGAGGAATCAGGGCATATATCAAAAGCCCACATTTTGCTAAACATTTTAAGTATATTCTTACACTTTTATTTGAATTCTAACCCCTGAAAGGGAGCATTTTGTTTCATTTTATTCTATTTAATTTTGTACTTAAGTAAAATGCATATGCAGTAAAATACACTAATTTCAAGTGTACAGTTGATGAGTTTTGACAAAAATATATACCTGGATAATCAAAACCCATTTCAAGATATAGAACATCTCCAGAAGGTACCTTTGTGCTCCCTCCATTCTATAACTCCCTAGGGTCAACCCTTATTCTTAGTTAAATCGCCATATATTAGTTTTACCTACTGTTCATATTACATATTAACATATGATACCTGAACTTTATATAAATATAATCACACAATATGTACACTTTTGTGTGTTGCTTCTTTCACTAAGCATGTTTTTAAAATCATTTTGTACTGCCCCATTAGATTAGCCATCTATTGCTCTGTAACAATATTATTATAAAGCTAGCAGATTAAAATGAAACACTTGTATTATCTCATAATTGGGTCAAGAGTCTATGCATGCCTTAACTGGGTCCCTGCATCAAAGTCTCGTAAAGCTAAAATCAAGATGTTGGTGAGGGCTGGCAGTCTCAGTTGGGGCTTAACTGGAAAAATATTTACTTCCAAGCTCATATGGTTATTGGCAGCATTCAGTTACTCGCAATTTGCTGGACTGAGGGCCTTAGTTTATTGCTGGCTATTGGAAACATACTACCAATAAAGCTATAAGCACCTATTTATATATATATAACAGTTAAAATTAAAAACAGTCATCCATGCACCACCTAAAAACATCTTGCATACCATAGGTCAGTGGTACTTGTAGAATTTGGGAAATACTTGTCTGGCTGTGTATTGCAGCTGGGGATTATATTCTTCTTGTTCTGGCTCTATCACCAATTCTCCATGTGGTCTTGGCCAAGTTCCTTCATCTCTCTGGGCTCCAGTTTCCCTTTTGATGGAATGGAGGAAATCTTGGAGTGAACCACTTAGGGGCCCTTTTAGGTCTGCCTTGTGTTCTGGGTCAGAGACAGCAATGAATAGAATTAGATGGCACATTAGTACAGATCAGTGGCAGAATGGAGATGTTTAAATTCATTGGTTTCCCTATGCCATACAGTGTACACATTTTCACTTTTGGACACAGAGTAGTACATATGTACATGCATACATGTTTTTCTACTGAGGTAGAGAAAGGAATTGTACATATATGTAGGTAGGTTGCATGGGGCTCCCTCTCACCATCTACTGCACCCCAAATTGTTACCAATTACCGACTCAGCATGCCACATGACTTCAGCCTTCCAGCTACTTACATTCGAAGAGTATAACCATTGTCTGTTGTTATTTGTCTTTTCAGAAAAATCTCCTTATGAATGCAGCAGCTCAGGGAGCCAAATTTAGCCAGGAAGTAAGACCTCCTTTTCAATGTGGTGTTGATTGTGTGAAATTGTTACTATTTGTGGTGTTGATTGTATGTGAAATCATTACTATTATTTAGAAAATATCACAAAGGGTCATAATTTTAAGTTCTAGATTCAATTAATTTCAATTAGTTGTTGTTATGATAATCTTCCTTCACCTGCTAGCAAGAACTCCCAGTCTCTGCTAAGCCATGAATAGCCACAGGGGCCTTGTTTACATAATGAAATGATTAATTTGATGACTTAACATAATGGTACTGGGAAAACATTTACACTCTGAACCATATATACCTACTTACCATTTCAATACAGTTTGGGTTCTTCCATAAGCATGACTGCAGCCTCATTTTCAAATTGAATTATAAACAAGCCAGTGTTGGTGAAGTGCTCACTGGATGTCCAGGTCTGGGTCAGTCCAAACCATGCATCAAAGAGATACAGGAAAGGGGAAAAGGAGAGAAAAGTCACATATAAGACATCTACTCTAGGCATTTCGCTAAACACTACCATTTATAAATGTACTATCCCAAGAATTCTTTGAAGAGAATATTATTACTAACCTGATTTTACAGACAAAGAATCTAAAAGGTCACATAACAGCAGCAAAGCTAAGATTGCTCTCCAGGCCCAACTAACTTCAAAACCTATATTTTTCTACTATGGTATACTTTTAAGTATAAGTGTCCCTGCATTTTAGCTCTTCTCTGTACAATAGGGAAAGGGAAAAAATATGAGATATATCAGCTTATGCTTATATTTCACCTCCTCCAAGAAGCTCTCCTTGACCCTCTCAGCCTGTAGGACTCTTTCTCAGCCAATGGGATTCTCTCTGCTCAGAATCCATGTAGCACTCAGTATCTGTATTACTTATTCAGTAAATTGTATGACAGGGTGCGAAAGACTTTTATAGATGATTCAAACTCTTCTTTGTACTAATGGGAAAATTGGGGGCCAGAGAGCGGAAAGGAATTGCCAAAAGTCGCACGGTAGATGAGAGTAATAACTGAGACTAGATCAAAGGCTTCCTGAATCTTGGTCTAGTGCTTTTGTTCCTATATCCATGTTGAGGCAAATTGTGCAGAAGGAAAATGAGAGGTAAGCTGGCCCAGAGAAACAATCAAATCTGATATCCAAAAACCAGATGACACTTATTTAATGTGTGCAAAATTGCCTAGCATGTCCCCAGACATATAGTAGTTTCTTAATATGCTTTGGTTTTCTCTGAATCAAAAACTATTTGAGCCATTTTCACCATCTGCTCGAGGTCTCTACAGCAAAGGAGTGGATTAACCAAGGTACCCTGTGGCTAGGATTTGTTTTTTTAGACATTCTTTACTCTTCTCATTCATCTGCTTTTATATCTTTATAATTTACATACTTATTTCCTTTTTGGTTTCCTTTACAGACACACCTCATTTAATTTCACTTCACTTTATTGCACTTTGCACATATTGAGTTTTTTACAAATTGAAGATTTGTGGCAACCTTGAATTGAAGAAGTCTGTTTTCAACATCATTTGCTCATTTTGTGTTTCTGTGTAACATTTTGGTAAGCTCACAATATTTCAAACTTTTTAATTGTTATTATATTTGTTATGGTGATAAGTGATCTTTGATGTTACTATTCCAAGTGTTTTGGGCTGCTATGAACCACATCCATATAAGATGATGAACTTAATTGGTAAGTGTTGTGTGCATTTGGACTACTCTACCTACCAGTTGTTCCTCCATCTCTCTCCTTCCTCATGGGCCTCCTTAGTCTCTGAGAAACAACAATATTAAAATTAAGCCAATTAATAACCTTATAAATGGCCTCTGAGTGTTCAAGTAAAAGAAAGGGTCATGTCTCTCCCTTTAAATCAAAAGCTGGAAATGATTAAGCTTAGTGAGAAAAACATGTCAAAAGCTTAGATAGTCCAAAAGCTAGGCCTCGTGTGCCAGTTAGCCAAGTTGTAAATACAAATGAACAGTTCTTGAACAAAATTAATAGTGCTACTCAAGTGAACATGCAAATGATAAAAAAGCAAAACAGCCTTATTGCTGATTTGGAGAAACTTTTAGTGGTTTGGATAGAAGGTCAAATCAGCCATAACATTCCCTTAATCCAAAACCTAATCCAGAGCAAGACCCTAATTCTCTTTGATTCTATGAAGGCTAAAAGTGGCAAGGAATGTGCAGAACAAAAGTTTGAAGCTAACAGAAGTTGGTTCAAGAAGTTTAAGGAAAGAAGCCATCTCCATAAGATAAAAATGCACAATGAAGAATGCATAAGCACAGACACAAAATTTTAAACATGCGTTCAATTATAAGATTTATATGAAAGACTAATATGCAATAAAATTAAAAATAAAGGGAATCTACATATTTTTAAAAATGTGACATGAAACAGCAAGTGCTGATGTAGAAGCAACAGCATGTTATCCAGAATACCTAGCTAAGACAATTAATGAAGGTGGCTATACAAACACACATACACACACAAAAAAAGATTTTTAATTTAGACAAAATAGCCTTTTATTACAAGAAGATGCCATCTAGGACTTTCATAGTTAGAGAGAAGATGCTTCAAAGTTTCAAAGGACAGGCTGATGACTTTACGTTGAAGTCAGTGCTTATTTGCCATTCCCCAAATCCTAAGACCTTTAAGAATTATGCTACACCTACTCTGCTCATGCTCTATAAATGAAATAACAACTGGATGACAGCATACTGTCTACAACATGGTTTACTGAATATTTTAAACCCACTATTGAGACCTACCGCTCAGAAAAAAAAAATTCCTTTCAAAATATTACTGCTCATTGAAAATGTACCTGGTCACCCAAGAGCTCTGCTGGTAAAGTGCAATGAGAGTAGTGTTATTTTATGCTTGCTAACACAACATCCAATTCTGTAGCCCATAGATAAAGAAGTAATTTTGATTCTCACATCTTATTATTTAAGAAATACACTTCATAAAGCTATAACTGCCATAGATAGCAATTCTTCTGATGGATCTGAGCACGGTAAATTGAAAAACCTTCTGGAAAGGATTCACCATTGTAGATGTCATTAAGAACATTCATGATTCATGGGAAAGAGCAAAAATATCGACATTAACAGAAATTTGTAAGAAGTTGATTCCAACTATCATGGATGACTTCGGGGGGTTTGAGACTTCAGTGGAGGAAATAACTGCAGATGTGGAAATTTCAAAAGAACTAGAATTAGAAATAGAGTCTGAAGATGTGATCGAATTGCTATAATCTCATAATAAAATTTTAACTGATGAGGAGTTGATTCTCATGTATGTGCAGAGAAAGTAGTTTCTTGAGATAGAATCTATTTCTGGTGAAGATGCTGTGAAGACTGTTGAAATGACAGCAAAGAATTTAAAATATTACATAAACTTTGTGTATAAAGCAGCAGCATGGTTTGAGAGGATTAACTCTAATTTTAAAAGTAAAATTTCAAACAGTATTACATGCTACAAAGAAATCATTCACAAAAGAAATGTCAATAAATATGTCAAACTTTACCGTTGTTTTCTTTTACAAATTGCCACAATCACCTCAACTTGCAGCAACCATTACCTTGATCAGTCGATTGCTATCAACATCAAGTCAAGACTCTCTACCAGCAAAAAGATTACGACCCACTGAAGGCTCAGATGATGGTTAGCATTTTTTCACACACAAAAAAGGTATTTTAATTAAAATATATACATTTTTTAGACAATGTTATTACATACTTAGAAGGCTACGGTATAGTGTAAAGATTATTTTTAAATGCATTTGGAAACTTTATTGCAGTGGTATGAAATTGAGCCCACAATATCTTTGAGGTATGCAACTTTCCATTCATCCTCTGTTTCTTTCTGATGATTAATTCTGTTCATGTCACTTTTCTGATAAAAATTTAATGATTTCCAATCATCAACAGGATTAGCCTAACTTCGTGGTGTAGCATCGAAATTGGATCTCAAACTTCCTATCCATATGCACTCCTTCTACCCTCTTCCACCCTCCTTCTGACACATAACCTAATCTCTGGTAATTAAAAGTTACTATCTATTTGTTATGTCCTGTCCTTTCATTCCTCTGTGCCTTTGCACATAATGTTCCCTCAGTATACCATCATGTTCTATCCCTGTTTCTATGCCCGGCAAGCTCAGTTTCAAAACCCACTGCAAATATCGTTCTAAATGTGAAAAGTTCCCCAATTTTTCAAAGTTAAATTTCTACTTCCTTCTAAATTTAGTTAGTCTTTAATAACATTAATTATACTGTGTTATAATCAATTAGCATATCTGCTACTCTCCCCAGTCCCTCTATCCTTAGCTGTGAATTGTTTGAAACAAGTTTTCCTTTTAGCTCTCTTCCTTCACGTGCTCCATAAATTATTTGGGCTAATTGGTGGACAACTCAGGAAGAAAAAGTACAGGAGCCAATGTATAGTTGTCTCTTCCTAACTAAAGTTTTCTGTATACTCTTCACTTAACCAGAGGACTGTTCCAGATTGGGAAAGTGGAGTCACTTTCCTATCTCTTCTCCTTCCCTTTTTTCTAAGTATAAACAGTGCTACGAAAGGCACAAAAAGGAAGGAAAGGCTAAGCAAAGAAGACTCAGTGGGGAGGAAGAGGCAGGAATTCACACACTATGGGTGAGCCAGCCCCTGCTGCAATGCACTCAGAGGCTGGTTTCATGCGTGCAGTTCTAGCCATCCCTGCCCACCCAACAGACGGAAAGGAAATTGCCCAGTGTATCCGGAAGCCTCTGTCTTGCAGATCTATCCAGGAAGTGTTGCTGGGCTAGTGTATGGTGTCTGGTGCTTTGGGGGTGCTGTGAGGGACACATGTGTGATATCAACACTGCTTCCTGTTTACAGAGGATGGCCCTGAGGGAAAGGAGGCAAACAAAAGTCACATAAATTTCCAAAGCCATTTGTAGACCCTGTCTGGATTCAGTCACTTCTCCTTCAGCTAGGTATTGGATTCCATACATCTTTTCAGCTTCCAAGAAAGCCAATTGATATATCACTTCTTCAGCTATTGGTATTGGAAGCATCAGAGAATGAGGCCTGGCCATGTGCATTGAAATTATTAGAAATATCCACATCCTGAAATGGAGGAAGATGACAAAGCTTGCCAGAAGATTTGGGTTTATTTCAGGACCCTACACTTTAATATGTTAAGGGACAAACCAGGGGTACCCATAAGAGAGTGAGCAGACTGGGGAAGGACTGGAAACCAGGTCCCAACAAAATGGATCTGAAGAGTAGCAGTTGTTTAACTTGATTCAGAGAAGCCACAGGGGAATTGGACTGCTGTCTTCAGGCTTACAACAGGCTATCTTGAATCCTAAATGGATCTTTTGACAGAAATTGAGTTCTCCAATTCTGATGGTATTCAAGCAGGGGCAGGGTGACTGATCGATAAGGATTCAGAATAACCGAACTTAGTTGCCCTTGGAGGCTTTGTTAGCACCAGCTCTGTTGCCTTCCCTGACTTTCAGAACTTTGGACCACTAACATTTTGTAATTTATCTTGCCCATCTAGGAGACAGAAATGCTCTACTTTTGAGCTCAGGCACACAATTGCACTCATTAGATAGATGGTGGTATCTCTGAGCTCAGCATGTAGAACCACCACCACCAATGCTTTATACAAGCATACCTTGTTTTACTGAGCTTTTTTTATTTTTTTTGGTCTTCATAAGTACTGCTTTTTGTTTTTTTTTCTTTTTTACAAATTGAATATATAAGACTTTCCACCAACCAAAAGATTATGACTTGCTAGAGGCTCAGATGATGGTTAACATTGTTTTTTTTAGCAAAATAAATAAATAAATAAATAAAATAAAAAATTAATGTTTGAACAGTTTTTAGATATAATATTATTGCACACTTAGTAGACTACAGTATAGTATAAACATAACTTTTATATGCACCAGGAAGCCAAAAGAAATATGCGACCCACTTTGAAATATTCACTATTGCAGTAGTCTGGAACTGAACCCGTGATATCTTTGAGGTGTGCCTGTACCTAGAAAGGATTTACTACTTTTCAAACAGCTTCTCAACCATCCTGAAAGATAAAGATGAGGGTTAACACTCTCATTTTACAGATGAAGAAAATGCTGAGAGAGATGAGCTTCCCTAAAATAGCTATAAAGAATAAGCAATATCAGATTATACTGGCACTCCAATGTCAGCCATAGTCAGACCAGGCTTACAGTTATCCTCCCCAAGAATATTTTTTGACCACCTATTATATACCAAGCACTATAGAAAGCAACTTGTAAGTCCTTCCCCTACCCCAACTTTTAATTCTGAAAATTTTCAAACTAACAGAAAATTTGAAAGAACAGTATAGTTAATACTTGTTGTGGCCTGTATAGAATAGACCAAACCAAGTATGCTCTCAAAGGCTGTTTATTAGCCAGTGGCTGTCCTATACAAAGGAGCAGCCCCGAAATGCCAAGATACAAGATTTTTAAGCCCTAAATCCCATTCTTCATTCTATCTTAAACACAAAGGTCTATTTCTCTCCTATTCACTACCTGTCAACCCACTGGTCAGGTGTGCAAGCGGGGAGTACAGAAGCAGAAAGCTTGTTGTTAGAATGTTATGTTCCTATAGGTGATTGCCTATGTTCCCATGGACAATAGCCAGTGTTCCCATGGGCGATGGCCAAACAGTAATTTTCAGCTTATATACAATTGATTATTTTTCATGCCACGCAAGCAAGCAGGGTTACACAGGCTAAAATTTGCAGTTGGCAGCAGCCTACGCAATACCCATATTTCCTGTATCTAACTACACACACACACATGCACACACACATACACACACACACACACACACACTTTTTGCTAAGCCATTTCAAAAGTCGTCTACAGACATAATGAAACTTTATCCATTAACACTTAAGCTTGTATCTTTGAAACATGAATAGTCTCTTATGTAACCACCATAGTGAGACTGGATGTCACTTGTAAAATTCTTAATTTTTTAGCAGGAAATGAAATGGGACATCTCTTGCAGAGTTAATCTTTTTAGTAAACCTAGTTACGTTTTCTTCCCTCCTTTCTTTGGAAAAAAGGCCCTCTCTCTCAAATCCTGATAATTGCCCAGGCAACTCAGATCCTCTGGCTATTGATAAGGGTCATCAGCCCATTGTTAAGCAGAAATGGTGTTAAGCCAGACAGGGCCCTTAGAGTCTGAGAGCGGGGAACTTTAAGCCATAGGTCTTTCTTTTTACTCTTTAAGAAATATCTTAACCAAGCCTGTTTTCCTTTACTCACTTAATAGACAAATCAACAATAGAAATTAATAGATGTATGATTCAAATAACGAATTTGTATTTTCTTTTCCTTGTCTAGGGGCTGAGATGGCACTTCAGCCGGAAACCCAAG
>NW_006443121.1:118543-149964 GCF_000325575.1 Pteropus alecto
AGAGACGTCCCCTCCCTCAGCATCCACACTAATAAGAAGGAGTTCATGGCTCTTTGAAAAGGGTTAAGCAAAAAAGTTAAATAGGGGGTTTCAGGTCCGAAGTAGTTAGGGGGTTTCAGGTCTGCCTGCAAAGACACTGAGGTCATCCTATCTTAGAAGGTGTCTGCCCTAATCCGCCCACAATTAAGCAAGCCAGAAGGCATTTTTTTAACTCACAGGAAGAAACCAATAGGCAGAGATTTAGGTACCAGTTTAAGTCAACGAACTTCAAATCGCCTGAGTCTCATTATACCATCATTACAATATGATTCACATGCCCAGAAGTTCATTAATATCATAACAGACTGAATTCTGGGAACAAACATGCACAGAAAGCAAAATGATGAATCACTGAGTCCTGTCAATCTTAGTTGTCAATCAAGGAAGCCCACTCCTCTAAGAAAAGTAACCACTCGCAGCAAAAAAGGGATAAAAACCTTGAAGTCTTTGTTACCAGATCTTTTGAGCCACGCTTCTCTTGCTCAGGCCTGCTTCCTCTTCTGGAAGTGTACTTTCCTTTCTACTAAAACTTTTCTTTTCTACTGTATTTCGGTGTCTTGCTCAATTCTTTGTTCAAGACATCAAGAACTTGGACAATGCTCCGAGGGAGGACCCCACTCTCCGGTAACAATAGTGTTATCACACTCGAGAAAATAAGTGTTGATTGCGTGTTAAATATTATACACTCTAATTTTCTCAGTTGTAAAAAAAAAAAATGTGATTCAGATTTTCTTCTTTGTTTTCAATTTGGAAACCTATTAAGGTTCCTATTGCATGTATCATGTTCCTTCATTCTCCTTTAATCCAGAATGCCCTCCATAATACCTGTTTTGTCTTTCACAAAACTGGCATTTTTAAAGAGTTCAGGGCAATTGATATATAGGATGCTATAGGTCTTTTGAAAGTAGAAGATAGGCAACCTTGATTCTGTTCAATTAATTAAAGAAGAAAGCCATTAGACTGAGGTGGCTTTAATGTTTTAGTAGCCTATGTAGACAAGCCAAAACTTAAGACTGTAATTCTTCATGGCTAAGGACCAAAACCTAATAACAATGCATCACAAATAGCCAACTAGATTTTCCCAAATAAAGCACCACTTAAGCTATAGCCAATCAATATCCTTGCTTTGCTTCCACCTCTTCTCTATAAAGGTCTTTCCACTAGCTCCCATTAATGGAGTGCTCCTAACCACTTCTGGTTTGGTACTACTTGATTAAAATTGATTTTTGCTCAAATAAACTTTTAAAAATTTTAATATGTTTCAGTTTATCTTATAACAGCTCTGGTATAAAAAGAGATTTAAGCAGACTCTCAATGGCCCAAGGAGCAATGATCAATGAACATGTGTAGATACACACAACCCATTTTGCTTACCACTTTCTTGCAGCATCTGGTGGTCTCGGGTACGTTTCTCTCAGGTATCTGAGCTCCACAATTTTTGCATTATGAGCTCTCAGAGTTTATTCGAGCATTCCTTTTACCAAACCAGGTCCAGAGTCAGACTGAATCTGGGATCAAACTAGGTCTGGCTTAACCTAGACTGAGTCCAATGTGAGGCCTCAGGTAAACAAATTTTTTTAAGGGAAAAAAAAAGACAAAGTGAATTCTTCCAAGTCCAAAAAGTCTGGGCCTCGTCTATCTGGGACTCTGGTTAACTATATGAATAAAAATTATAGGCCCATAACTTATGTTTATTTGAACAAGTGGGTTAACTTTGCCAAAGATGACCTTTGAGGGCAATTACAGGGGTCATGGTGAAAAACTTTTAATCTGGATAAGCTTGTTCATTTATAAGTCACCCTAGAGAAAAAAAAAAAGGGGTCTTAGCCAAGAACTCATAAGAGTAAAGGAAAAATTATTTTTCCTCTCCTGCAGTTCTAGCAACCTAGATGAGCCCTGCTGGGACACTCTACTCATGCTGGAGCCTTCGGATATGATTCTGGGAAAACTGGCAGTGTAACTGAAGGGCAACTGAGTCCAGGGCTCATGCTGCATGTGCTGCTCAGTCAATAGACTGATACAGGAGTTGACTATTGAGAATAACCATTAATTGTTAGAGCACTGGTGATCTGAGAAGGCAGCAGGTTAACATCTTCAAAGACTTCCTTACTTCCTCAGTCCGGCTTAGGGTATTTAAAAGAAAATCTGGGCATTCCTCCAGAGGGGGTCTATTGTGCTTCATGGAGCCTTCCCTCTGGCAATATAGTCCTCCAGTGGCATTAGCAACCCAAGAACAAAGATAGGAGTAGTCTGAAAGGAATGCTAGACCATAAAGATTGTGATCAGTGAGCATAAGGGCAATAATCATAAGTTTCAGGGCAACTTTCTATGATAGGAGACATTCCAAGCTCTGAGCCAAGCTGCAAGGGACAATCTATTGTTAAGCTATAAAGTAAGAAAAGGTGAGGCTGGGGACCCTATGAGGTCTCTACTATGGGGGTCCCAACCTGGCCCTTCTTCAGCAAAAGCTGGTCAAAAGTAAGAATTCTTACCAAAGTCAGCCCTCCTGTATCTCTATCTATAGTTCCCAGTCAAAAAAGGAATGCAAAATTTTATGTTGCCCCTTCCTTTCCAAAATAAGACTCTTGTGAATGTGGTTTGGGGGTACCATTGGTTATCTATTTTTTCCCTCTTAGGGACAGGTGGCTTTCTTATTTGTCTCATTTTGTATCTTGAAACCTTGACTTGGCTTTCCACCTCTTAGGGCATACAAGTTGTAAGATCTTGCATGTGCAGGCAGCTCAACTATCAAGTTGGGAGCCCCAAGAATATGGCTTAAAATAAATGTGTGTTGTACACCCATTTACAGCTAGCATCCTACCAAGTATTGCCAGCTCTCATGGGGATTTTCTAAGTCTTTCTTTTGGTTATCTTTGGGAGTAATTCTGGATCTTGGGAGGGCTGCATATTTTGCACTCAAATGCCTCATACAACATGGTTGAGCTATAAGAGATGTATTGGTTTTGGTTTCAAGTCAGTTTGTAGTTAAAGCTTTGCTTTAAAAAGAAAATAAAACATAATAATTTTTAAAAGAATTTAATACTGCCAGGAATATTTACTGGCTAAAACCTGATAACAAGATATTTGAAAGGATTCCTAAAATGATCTCTATGATCAGAAGGTTGTCAAATTAGAAGCTGATATTAAGTCTGCTAAAAACTTTTCTAGACCTTCTTCTCTATGCTAAAATGAAACTATGTACCCAGAGGGAAAGCAAATATCCTAAAGCCATTGTGAAAAGATTTACTAAAGCATTCCAAAGACACACAACTCAAAATCTACAACATAAGAGTCTTTTGATTTTCATCTTATTTGAACATTCCCCTCCCCTTCTCCCCCACATAAAGAAATAAACTGAAGATGATATAGTTCAATGGGTGGGTCACCCATTTATATCATTCATGTTGCAGCCCAATTCTTTGAGGAATCAAAAACAACTTTTTCTTGTCCTACAAATTGAGTCTTTATAAGAACAGAAATGTGGCTCTAGGAGCAATTCAAAGCCCACCAATCCTTTTTATCAATCCCTAGACCTCCTCTATTCATCTTAAAAAGCTTGCAGATATTGTAAGAAATCTAGACTTAGAAAATAAAACTCCTTCTTGGAGAAAATTTACATCTTTTATCTGTGCTTTGAGATGTAAATGTTCTACCCTGTCTTTTTTTAGGAACCTAGAGCCATCTCTTTGAAATGCAAATTTCAGGGAGATAATTTTAATCAGAAGAGGGTAAAAGCTATCCGAAAACTAGATGGATAGAAAAAAAAAATAAAATCTTCTTCATAAAGTAAAGTAAAAGGCTTAAGTCATCTGAACAGGTAACTTTAACTTATTCCATTTGCCAGAAACATTTTGGATTCAACTGTTCTATAAACTGAGTTTTCTATTATTGTATCTGTCTCACGGCTAAAATTATAAAATAAAAACTATAAGATTTTTGGCTGCATCTGTCTTTGTAGATGTGTGGTTTCTTTTGTATCCAGATGGTACTGCTAAAATTAATTTCTAGAAGAGATCTAGTGTATTGGCTTAAAGAAAAATAAAAGCACTTACATAAATTAAGTATTCACTCACAAATACAGAAACTAAACCAAATGTTTTTCAAGTTCATATAATCTATGACAATCTTATATAAATAAAATCTATTCTAAAGAGCCTCTAATTTCCTGGCACCCTCATAGCTTCTTCAAGATGGTGTTATGAAAAGTTCCAGTCAAGTGGAAAAATAGGCAAATACTGTGCTTGCCTCCTCTCACAACCACATCAAAATTACAACTAAATTACAGAATAGCCATCATTGAGAGTCACATAAAGTTTAGCTGAACAGAAGTCCTATACTGGGACACAAGGAAAAAGCCTCCTCAAGACTAACAGGAGGGGCAGAGATGTGAAATGGGCTGCTCCCACACCCACGTGTGGTGGTTGAAAATTGGAAGAAATATCTCGGCTACAGAGGTCCCCCCAGAAGAGCAAGGGGTTCTGGCCCCACATCAGGCTCCCTAGCCTGGGGTTCCAGTGCTCAGAAGAGAAGTCCCCATAACTTCTGGCTGAGATAACCAGCAGACATTGTGACTGAGTAAGACAAAGGGCTGAGAGAGTGGCAGACTTTTCTTTTAAGGAGCCTGTCCACAAACTTACTCACTGGCAAACTCACTTGTTCTAAGCTCCAGCTCTTGGGCAGCACCTCGAAAGGTGCCAGAGACATATGAGGAGGAACTCAGTTATCTGACATAAGGATGAGGGTTGGTAGGGCAGCTTTCTCCTAGACATAAGTGCTGACAGAAGGTATTAATCTTTTGTTGAGCCCTCCCCCACTCGGCTTGCAGACCCAGGCAGGCACCATACCGAAGTCTCCATCAACATAACTAACACTGGTCATCCCACCCTGGTGATTCCCTGAGAACCCACCTCTCCCAATGTGCGGGCCCACCCAAACCACCTCCAGTGAATGTTCCATACACAGCCTGTGTTGGCTCATGCTGTGGATTTCCTAAAATCTCTCAAAGGTTTACAAAACTTAAACAAGCAACATCTGGCCTCGGAGTGCACCCATACCTCTGGTGAACAGCCCCAAGCCCAGCATTAGCAGCAGCCAGCTTCAGTTTGCAGCTTGACCTCTTGAGGCACTTCCAAGCCCAGTGTGGGTAGCAGCCATCTATGAATTGGTGGCTCATTCTAGGTAGCCACAGGAGGGCACAAGCTGCAGATGAACTTGGCTCGCATCAAGGTCCCTCTCGGGAGGTCCCAGAGTGCACAACCAGTGGCTGACCTTGGTCTGTGCTGCAGCAAAACCAAGGTCACATTTGAGGA
The DNA here is from genome assembly GCF_000325575.1 of Pteropus alecto. NCBI lineage: Eukaryota > Metazoa > Chordata > Mammalia > Chiroptera > Pteropodidae > Pteropus > Pteropus alecto. The sequence continues at coordinate 123,892 of NW_006443121.1, forward strand.
TGACATACCCAAAGGGCAGACAAGGTAGACACAAGAGCTCTGCTAAAGTGAATTCTGTTCTGTAGGTTCAGCTCCTGTACAACAGCTACTCCACTGGCCATAGCCTGTCATCACAACAAATAAGCAGAGGGTCAAATCTTCCCTTTGATGAACAAAGAGCAACCAGGGTTCAACTACAACAGGAGGGCACACACAACCCACACAAAGGGCATATTTGGAGCACTCGGTTCAGTTGACCAAGGAAGACTATGCCACTGGGAACCACAGCACACCTACTGTATAAGGCCACTCTATTAAGACTGGGGGACATAGCAGCCCTACCTAATACATAGAAACAGACACAAGTAGGCAGTCAAAATGGGAAGACAAAGAAACATGTCCCAAATGAAAGAACAGAACAAAGCTCCAGAAAAAGAACTAAACAAAATGGAAACAAGCAATCTACCAGTTGCAGATTTCAAAATCTTTGTTATATGGATGCTCAATGAACTTAGGAGAAAAGGAGAGGAACTCAGTGAGAACATTAACAAAGAGATAGAAAACATAAAAGTAGAGAGAAGAAACATGAAAAGCAACTAGTCGTAAATGAAAAATACAATAATCGAAATGAAAAATACCTTAGGAGGAATTAACAGCAGATTAGAAGAATTTAGTGAGAACTTTAACAAAGAGATAGAAAACATAAAATTGAAAAGCAAGGACCTACAAACAAGATTCTTCTACCCAGCAAAGCTATCATTTAGAACTGAAAGGCAGATAAAGAGCTTCCCAGGCAAGAAAAAGCTAAAAGAGTTCATTATCACCAAGCCAGTGTCCATCAATAGATGAATGAATAAAGAAGAGGTGGTACATGTATACAATGGACTATTGTTCAGCCATAAAAAGAACAAAATCTTGCCATTTGCAACAACATGGTTAAACCTAGAGGGTATTATGCTGAATGGAGTAAGTCAGACAGAGAAAGACAAAGGTCATATGTAGAATCTAAAGAACAGGATAAACAAAACAAAACAAAACAAAAAACAACAGAAACAAGCTCATAAATATAGAGAGCATTTTGACAGTTGTCAGATTGGGAGGTGGAGGATGCGTGAATTGCGGAGGAAATTAAGAGGTACAAATTGGTAGTTACAAAATAGTCATGGGGTTATAGATTATAGCACTGGGAATATATTTAGTAGTATTGTAATAACTATTGTGGTGTCAGATGGGTACTGGACTTATTGGAGTGATCATTTTATAAGTTATATAAATGTTTAATCACTGTGTCATATACATAATTGAAACTAATATAATATTGTATGTCAACTATAATTGAAAAAATAAAAATATAAAAATTAGAAAAAAATAGCTACTTTAAGTTTTGTTGGTTTAATTAAAACAGGCATGTCTTCAGAGTTATCGACATTGAGGCTAATCCAGATATAAAACTTTTATTCTACTTAGGTTTACTCTAAGTTAAATAAGTTCATGTTATCTCTGTTACATATTTTGTCAGCAAGAAAAATAATTTAACATGATGGTTAGATGTTTAATGTCTTGTGAAATTTTTATGAGTAAGTGATACATAATTGTTAAGACAAGTTAATTAAGTAGATTTAAATAAGATAAAAGTTTATAAATAAACACTTTAATAATTATTATATAATATGGTATGTCTACTTAAAAATAGTTTCCAAATAATTTGGTAACTTGAAACCTTAAAATTATGTTAGGCTAAGTTAAATGATGGATATTCAATGAATATCTAGAAAATTTACAAATCAAGTACGTCCTAAAAGATTTGGCACACATAGGATTAATATTTAGAATATTGCAACTTGTATAGCAATGGCCTGCAAATATCTAAATGGAGGTAGACCTGTGATGCTGGAGCAAGTTTCTAGAGGCCTTACCCCTTTAGTTGTTGGATTCCAGGAAGGTCATATGGTTCCAAGTGAGGAACTGGGGCAGTAGGTAGCATGCAGGGGACTTAGGGTAATGATTATTTACCAACTGGTATGGTTCAAAATTTAAGAACTGGTATTGTCATACAGATGGGAACTATCTGAATCTTAGCCCTGAGTATCAAAAGTTAGAGCAAGTCCAAAAAGCATGGAAGTCAAGTCCCAAATAAAGGTCAGCAGCAGACCCTAGACATTAAACTGACAAGTGACCATAGACTCAGATATAATAAAATACATATAAATGGTTCCTGTGGCAAAAGATCCCATCAGGTCAAGGCAGGATATTGGGAAGATCTGGCTAGAAGGAATATGGGCAGGTAGAGCCCGATAAGCTGAAATGCATCCATGTTAGGTTGTAGCATGCCAATTAGACAATTCCTACAGCAGATGTCACCTGCTGGGGAAGGAAATGAGGTGATCTGTGTTATGTAGTCTTTCTCCAGGTATGGTCTCTTGACTGCTTGCCTCAGAATCACCTGATGAGTGTATTAAAGAAAAAAAATAAAGATTGTTTGAGTCCTCACCCCAGGCCTACTAAATCAGATTTGAGGGAGGGAGTATAAGAAATATACATTTTATAGCAAGCATTTCAGGAGATTCTGATACATGTTCAATTTTAAGGCCCACTTGCCTAAAGTGTGTATGCAGAACAAGAAGTTAGATATTATATAAGAATTGTTGGCTACTTTGGATATACAAGGTAGGGGCAGATTACAAAGGGCCTAGAGCATAAGCAGATATGACATAATAGGGAGCATCTGAAGGTTTATGAGAAAAGGGAAAGTGAAAAGAAGTGTTTATGGAAGACAACACCGGTGTCAGCGTAGAGGATGGATTAAATAGGAGAGAGACTTGAGGAAGGAAGATAAGTTAGGTTTTAAGGTAAATTGAAGTTATATTTACTTGCTAAATTTCAGCAACCATGGTTTGGAACAACAACACCACGACTATAATCATACACTTGGACAAAACCAATGGGAGAAAACTAGACTAACAATATGTGGGTCCTACTTTTTTCTGTCTACAGGTTTCAGGAATTTGGCTCTCATGGCTCCTATTTTATAAACTGAGGTCATATTTGCCCACTCTATGACACTTGGAAGGGCTATCCTTGGGTCCCAGGTCTACCCCATAATCTAAAGATTTAGCAACCATTCATCCCAGAATTGCCAAGACTTTCCATTTCCACATTTTTTTAGTTCAGTCCATTTTGAATAAATATTCATTGAAGAGCTATTTTATGCCAGAAACTGTGCTATGCCCTGGATATACAGAAGATAACTTAAGATATGGAACTTTCCCTAGAAAGTTCTCAGACTAGTAAGGGGAAACACATGGAAACAAATAATATGGTTAGTCTTGATAGGTAGCACTCAGAATAGAATAATGTACCGAAAAATAATATATTGACTCTAAAGGAGTTGGGTGGAATTCTAGAGGATGAATAAGTTTGTCAAGTAGTTTGTTAAATACAAAACAAAACACTGTGTCTTTTATGTGAACAATTTCACAGGTAACAATTAAAAGTCAATTCTCATCATATGGGTCCTGTTCTTTATATGTAAAATATAACAGATTTGGGAGAAAAAAAAATCATGTGGTTTATTTTCTAGCCCTGTCTCTTACCTTGATTGTGGAATACCACAGGAAGACATGTTTAAGTTCCAATACTGCCACTTTCAAATTTTGTTCCTAAGTCTTTTTGCTATGCCTTAGTTTTTTTCACCTGTAAAATGAGGCATTCTGCCCCATATAATATGGATGTTAACACACCCTAAAAATACAGTGCAGTTTGAAGATATAAGGGTTATTTACATTATTTTATTCTTAAGTTTCCAAGTACACACCCCACAAGTCATATGCAATCCTGGCCCAGGAAGACTTAAACTGGGTCTATGAAGCAAAGAATATCTTTAGGAAACGTACTTTTGGCCAGATTATCTACCCATGAGTCACTGGAGCCTGTGCTAAGGAACCCCTGGCATCTATCCCATGGGTGTCATATTAAAATATGTTGGATACAGAGAATAGGTCAGGGATGTAAGAGTCAAAGAGAAAGAAGTCTGAAGAGCAGCCCAGTTGCTCCCACCACATTCCTCAAAACATCCCTAGAGCAGCTATCTCAGATCTGGTAAATCACTAGCTGCAGAGAGAAAATATGGGTAACAGAATCTTGGTCTTGGCTAGGACACTTGAATATCCACCTAGGAGAAGTGACTTAACAAACGAGAGCTCTCCAGGGCTCTTAAAGATCATTTGTTTGGGCAGTCTTGGTCCTGTCCCTCCAGATGAGTGGACTCGGAGCAGGCCGCACCAGGCAGAAACCCTCCTCTCACATCAGAGGCCCTTTCTCCCTCTTCAACCACCTCACCATGATATGAGGCTGGGATCATGAATAAACTACACAAGCAAATCTCAAATCTGGCTGCACCCTGAGAACTTTTTAAAACTACTGATGTCTGGGCCCCTGTCCAGACTAATTAAGTCAGAATGAGGAGGAGGGTGCACTGCTTTGAGTTTCTAGCTATCCTTGAAGGACACAAATTAGAAGATACCATGCCTCCTAACAAAGAGGCCAGTAGCCTTTTTTTTTTCTTTCCATTTTTTTTTGACTTGTGGCCATTTTAAGGAATCTTTTATTTTAAGCAAAGCTATAGTAAAGCCATAGACAAATCCTGAGAATCCTAAATTACACATGAAGATTAAAGATATCAGACAGAATTGTAAGGCCTATTACTTAATTATATCACATTAAACTTGTTAGAGGTAATTTTCAAACAGTTTGAAGGCTGACTACTTCTTTCCCTTGAGCAAGATTTCATATGACCCTTTTCCATGAACCTATCTCTGAAAAATGGTTATTATTATTACTATCACCATAGATTTACTTTAACTATTTTAAAACTTCAAATCAATGGAATAAGTCAGATACTTTTTGTGCCTGGTTTCTTTCACTGAACATGATTTACCCATGTTCTCATGTGTATCAGACACTCATTATTTTTTATCAGTGAGTATCTTATGATATGAATATATCACAATTTGATAATCCATTCAGCTTAGCCACCACTGCCTAGACACAAGATATCTTAGGGATGAATCTTCTGTATAAAGGTGCAAGGCATAGGTTGTCCTAGATTCTTTTTTTTTAGCTTTATTGAAATATAAGGCAATTAATTGCTCATATTTACATTGTACCATTCAATGAGTTTTTTTTAATTATAGTTGGCATACAATAATATATTAGTTTCAGTTGTATAACATATTGATTAGAGATCTATATAACTCACAAAGTGATCATCCCACTAAATCTAATACCCCTCTTCTCCCTTACACATTTATTATAACATTATTAACTATTTTTTTATGCTACACTTTATATCCCCATGTCTATTTTGTAATTATCCATTTGTACTTCTTAATTCCTTTGCCCTTTTTTGTCATCCCTCCAACCCCTCACCCATCTAGTAGACCTCAAAATATTCTCTGTATCTATGAGTTTATTTCCATTTTTGCTGTTATTGCTATTGTTTATTTTGTTCTTTAGATTCCAACTGTGCATGAAATCATGTGACATTTGTCTTTCTCTATCTACAGTACCCTCTAGGTCCATCAAGGCAATATCTTTTTCCATCTCCTTCCTTTTAGTCTGTGTGTGTCTTTTAATCTGAAGTGAGTCTTAGGCAGCATATGTAGGGGTCTTGTTTTCTTAATCATTCAGTCACTCTATCTTTCGGTTGGAGCACTTAATTCTTTAATGTGGTTATTGTTTATTCATGTTTTTGATATATGCTTTTTCTTCTTAAAGAAGTCCCTCCAACATTTTCTGTAATACTGGCTTGGTGTTGATAAATCCCTTTAGCATATTTTTGTCTGTGAAGCTCTTTATCTGCCCTTCAACTCTAAATGATAGGTCTGCTGGATAAAGTATTTGTAGTTGTAAATCCTGAGTTTTCATTATGTTGGATATTTTTTGCCAAGCCCTTCTGTCCTGTATAGTTACTTTTGAGAAATCAGCTGCCAGTCTTATGGGTGCTCCCTTGTAGATAACCAACTGCTTTTCTATTGCTGCTTTTAAGATTCTTTGTACTTAACTTGGCATTTTAATTATATTGTGTCTTGGTGTGGTCCTCTTTGGGTCCATCTTTTTTGGGACTCTGAGCTTCCTGGGGTTGTATGTCTATTTCCTTCACCAGGTGAGGGAAGGTTCCCATCATTATTTCTTGAAATAGCTATTCAACTTATTGTTTTCCTTCCGGTACCTATATGACACGGACGTTTTTGCATTTAATTTGTCCCATAGGCTCCTTAAATTATTATTATAGTCTTGGCTTCTTTTTTCTTGCTGTTCTGATTGAGTGTCTATGGCTTTTCCATCCTCTTTTTTGGTGGTTTGATCCTCTTCTTTATCCACTCTGTCAATTCCCTCTAATATACTCTTTACCTCAGATAATGTATTCTTCATTTCTAACTGGTTCCCTTTTATAATTTCCATTTCCATTTTTATGTTTTTTTTATCTCTTTGTTAAAATTCTCACTGAGTTCATTTACACTTCCCTTAAGTTCATTGAGCATCTATATACTCAGTGTTTTGAATTCTGAATCTGTTAGATTGCTTAACTCTATTATTCCTCAATCCCTGTTCTGTTTTCTCATATGGTTTCTGCTTTGTTGTCTTACCAATCGGCTGCCTTTCTGTGTCTGTTTCTATGTACTAAGCAAAGCTCTTAATTCTCCTGCTCTTATTAAAGTGGCTTTGTGTAGTAAGGGTTTAGTGGCCCCAGCCTGTGCCCCTCCAGGGCCACCTGTTAAGATTCAGCAAACAATCCACAGATGCTGTGCTTATAGTTGCCTCAAGAAACCATGGAGAAAATAATGTCAGCAGCCATTAGTGTGAGTTTTAGTGCTGCTCAGCAATGAACATAGGACTCACTGAAGACACATTTGGATGTGGCTTGGGTGGGGCCATGGGTTGGGAGAGGCAGAGTTTCAGGGAATCCTCTGGGTAGAGTGACCTCTGTTATCCAATCTGATGATGTCTCAACTATGGTGGCACTGAGTCCACACACTGCGCATGGGGCAGGCTCAAGAGAGGAACAATGAATACCACCAGCACTTCTGTCCAGGAGAAAGTCCCTCTTCTGGCCCTCACTCCAACAACTCAGTGTCCCCCTGTAAGTCCCTGGTGCCCCCCATACAGCCAACCTGGTGCTGGTGCTGGTGCTCAGAGTGAGCAAGTCCGTCACCATGAAAGTTCGCTCATGGACACAGCCCCTTTAAGAGCTGTCTGCAGCTGCTTCTACCATAGTCTCTGTCTCACTCAGCTGCTGGGGATGGGACAGCCTCACATCTTTGCCCTCTCCTACTTTCTACTGTTGTATAGTGATTTCTTATCCCCCCACCGCAGTTGTAGTGCTTGTCATCTAGATCCCAGGTGATTTTGCATTCTGTTTGCTCTGTGATTCTGTCACAACTTTGATGTGGTTGCAAGAGGGATGAACAAAGTCTCTGTCATTTATTATATTTTTTTCAAGGCCAACAGTCTTAACATCTCTCCTGTCAGTCTCATCTGCCTCCCTCCAATCTTCTGAGGAGCTCCAGCTTGTGTGGACCCAAGCAGCCCAGACCAGTACTGGCTAATGGAGCTACAACAACCTTAAAACCCTCCAACTATTGGAGTGTATCCCATAGCCACAGTCACCCAATGTACAGGCACTACCCTCACATGTGGAGCCAGCCTGGTCCCAGAGGCTAAGGTATAACTCAGTACTAGGTAGGGTTGGCCCTGCAAAGTACCTTTCCCCAGACACACATCAGTGAAAGACCAAGTGCAAAACCAAAGAGCAGCTGGCTATCTTCATTTCATTATTTTTACAGTGCCAAGGGACATGTGTGAAGATTACCATAAATTAGAACAAATCAGTGGTTTACCTTAGACTGAAATTATTCAGTTGTTTGGTGACATATGCTATGCCTTGAAGCATTGGCAACTAAAATGGCTTGGGGGCAATACAGTACCTGATGTCTCTAGTTTCCAGGACCCAGCAATTCCCACGCCATTGCCTTCAAACCACTCCTTGAATGAATGGGCTGAGATACCACCTCTGCCAGTCCTCCCACCTCCCCCAAATATACGGCCCTTGGAGAGGTACTGAGAAGCCCATGATTGGCTCTGGGAAAGTGATATCCCTCAACCGAGTCAGGCGTCAAGATTCAGCACCCAGCTGGTACTGGATTGGTTTGAGTCTTGATTACATAAGCCAGCTGAGGTGGTGGTTTGTCTAGATGAAGAAGAGGAAGTGGAGGAGGAAGAACTACCAGATGATGAGGATGAAGAAGAGGAGAAGGAAGAAGATGATGACAGCGATGATGATGTGATCATACAGGACTGAATGAGGGGGCTATGGAAAAGGAGGTCTGTTACTAAAAGATGAACCAACTTAGTAATTATTTAAACAAAGAAACCACATTTTTTTAATAAAAAAAAAGAGAGAGACCATATGTTCCAAACCTCTCAGATGGGAATACTTGAAGTCCAGAAACATGAACAAACTTTTCCAAGGTCATAAAACTACACAGTGGCAGAGAGAGAATTAAAATTCAGACTTTTAGTTTTATAAGAGAGTTTTCCAACTCCCATCACAGTCTCTTCCCAGAGATGGATTTTCTTCATTGCTTGGATTTTCTTCATTGCTAGGATGGTGGAAGCTCATGGCTGGGATCATTTTTATGCATTTTCTTGGTTATAAGCAGAATGAGTCATGAGACCTGTCTTAACAACTGCTTTCTAAAAGTGAGGAGACAGCTGGATCCATTGAGTGGCCCATCACTCCTGATGTACCTGATTATTAAACTGCAAGAACTTAGAGAAGTCTTGAAATTACTGAAATACTCTAGGGTTACTATCTTGAGGCTGTTCCCATTGAGGCTACAAAAGGAGGCTTACCTGAATTAGTCTTTTCTGTCACTTCTTTCTCTCCAGACCTCTAATCGCTTGATTTCAATTGAGCATACACTTACTGAGCCAGGTATAATATTGGGTTGATATGTTGATAGGCAAGAACATTAATGAGCAACACATATTCTTCCATAAACAGTTTATGATTCAATGGAGGTTGAAAACAAATACTTAAATACAGTACATGACAGAGAATGTTATGGCAAATAGAAAACATTACTTTTGATTAAGTGGTCAGAGGCTATTGTGTTTAACACAGGCCTGGGAAGATAAGTATAATAGCCCTAGTTAGAAATGGGGGAGAAAGAACATACCAGCTATAGAAAACAAGTTTAGCGCACAAGGGTCAGGGAGTGGGAGTGAAGGACTTAAGTGAAGAATAAGTTGATGGAGGCTTTGGAATTCATGCTAAAGAGATAGTTTTGACCTGAACAATGGGGAAACACAGAAGACAATCAAGTATTTGATTTGATCAAATATCTACTCCAGAAAGATCACTCTGAGGCTCTGTGTAGGATGAGTGAGAGGATGGAGAAAGAGAAACTGGCCCAAGTAGGGGAAAGTTTTTTTTTTAATTTGAAATTTGTATATTTATATTCAGTTATTTATGGGTTTACATGTAGCTGTAAGAAATAATATAGATTTTTTTTGTACCCTTTGTCCAATTTCTGCCAACGGTAACAGTTTACAAAACTAGAGTACAGTATCACATTTGTGATACTGACATTGATACAATCCACAGATCCTATTCATATTTTCCAATTATATTTATATTCAATGTGTGTATTTGTGTATTTAGCCCCATGCAATCTTATCATGTGTATAGTTTTATGTATCTTCCACCATAGTTAAGATACTTAACAGTTCCATCATAGTAAGTCTCCCTCCTGTTGCCGTTTTAAACAACATCCACTTCCTTTCCACCCCTTTCTCATAACTATTAATTTATTCTCTCTTTAATTTCATAATTTCAAAAATATTATATAAATAGAACCATACAGTGTGTAATTTTGGGGGTTGACTTTTTTTTTCCTCAGCATAATTACCTTGAGATACATCCAGTTGCTACTTGTGTCAATAGTTTTGTTTGTTTTTATTGTTGAGTGGTGTTCCATGGTATGTATGTATGTATGTGTATATATATATATATCATGTTTAACCATTCATCCCTGGAGATACAGCTAGGCTGTTTCCAGTTTAGAACTATTATAAATAAGGCTTCTATGAACATTCATGTATAGGATTTTTTATGTGAACATTCTGATTCATAAGGTAATTTCATGTTTAGTTTTATAAGAAAGTGATTGAGATTCTCTGAATAAATTAGTATTGTCATTATTTTAACCATTCTGATAAATGTGTAATTATATCTCATTGTTAATTTAGTTGGCATTTCCTTGATGGCTAATAAAGTTGGACATTTTTTCATGTGCTTATTTCCCATCTATATGTCATATTTAATAAAATATCTGTTTATGTCTTTTGCCATGTTCTAATTTAAGTGACTTTTACTGTTGACTTCTGATAATTTTTTTTCCATATTCTAGATACTAGGCCTTTGTCAGATATACAGTTTGTAAATATTTTCTCCCAGTCTGTAGCTTGTTTTTCATCCACTTAACAGAATTTTTCTCAGAGTAAAAGTTTTTAACATTCATGAGGTTCAATTTACAAAATTTTCTTTTTATGGATCATACTTTTGGCATCAAGTCTAAGAATTCTCAACCTAGCCCTAGATCTTGAAGAATTTCTCCCTTTCTCCTCTCTCTCTCTCTCTCTCTCTCTCTCTCTCTCTCTCTCTGCCTATGGCTGTCAAATTGCTTCATTACTATCCATTGTAAAGTCTATCTTTCTTACACTGAATTGCTTTTGTACCTTTGTGAAAAATTAATTGAGCATATTTGTGTTTATTTCAGGATTCTTTATTCTATTTCACTGATCTCTGTGTCTGCCCCTCTTACCAATACCATATTGTATTGAATACTGTAGATTTGTAATAAACTTTAATATTGGGTGATGTAATTCTTCCCACTTTATTTTTTAAAATCATAGTTGTAGCGATTCTATGGTCTGTGTTTTTCCTCATAAATTTTTGAACAAAATTGGTTATGTTTACCAAAAACTTACTGGGATTTTGATAGAAATTGCATTAAATCTATAAATTGATTTAGAGAGAATTAATATCTTTACTATGGTGAGACTTCTCATCCATGAACACAGTATGTCTCTCCATTTATTTAGGTCTTCTTTGATTTATCAACATTTTGTAATTTTCAGCATACAGATTCTACACATGTTTCAAGTTTATATCTATTTCATTTTATTTGCAACAATTATAAATATATTTTTAATTTTGGCGTCTACATGTTTATTGTTAGTATGTTAAAATATGGTTCCTTTTTGTGCCTAAATCTTGTATCCTGTGACGCTGATGAACTCACTAATTAGTTGTAGGGATTGTTGTTGTTGTTGTTGTTGTTGTTGTTGTTGGTTTGGGCAGATCCCTTAGAATTTCTTATACAGACAATAACACCATCTGAAATTAGGAAAGGCTTATTTTTTTTTCCTTTTAAGTCTTAATGCCTTTTATTTCTCTTCTTGCTTTATTGCAATGGTTAGAAATTCTCCACTGTATGTAAATTTTATATATTGCAGGATTTAATTTGCTGATATTGTGTTGACACTTTTTGTGTCTAAGTTCATGAGGTATATTTATCTGTAGTTTTCTCTTTTTTACATATAATCTTTGTCTGGTTTTGTAATTAAGGTAATACTTCAAAAAATTAGTTGGGAAGTATCAATTGGTGTTAATTTCACTATAAATGTTTGGCAGAATTCTTCAGTTAAACGATTTGGGCCTGGCAATTTACTTTTCTGGAGATTTTTAACCCATTTTCTCAATGATTGCACAATTATTGAAATTGCCTATCTCAGTTGAGTTTCAGTAGTTTGTGGCTTTCAAAGAATTGGTACGTTTGTATTAAACTGCCAAATTTATAAGTGTAAGACAGCTTGTCACTGTGCTGTTCCCCCAGGCCTAGCGTTTCAAATCGGTTAGCCTTTACTTACCACTCTTCAGAGTTCTCCTTCTTTGCCTCTTGGCATTATTTCTAGGGTTTGTAGTTGTCCTTAGCATGGAGAAGCAGAGAGAATGTCATCTAATCTGGTTTATGCCATCTAGTCTGGACCAGAAGTCTGAGGAGTGAATTTTTATACCGTGCCATGTGGGGCTTCCTAGGGCTCCATCTCAATGCAGCCATTCTACCATAACAAGAGGTAAGATAGAAGAAGGCAGGAGTAGAACTGATCCTCTATAAAGGTGGACTCTGACGGCCAGGTATCTACACATTTTAATTTGTAATAGACAGGTTTGTGAGTCTCTGGGGCTAGGTCTATGTCCACATCCAGAAGCTCCTCAGACTGCTGGAGCCTGCAGTTTGAGTACACATTACTGCCTGTGAACCTTTCCATCTTTGGAAGGACCAAAAAGGCTCTTATCCTGACTACTCCAGGTTTGTAAGGCTTTGTGTCTGCAAATTTGGGTTCTGCTTTTTCAGCCATCACCAAACCTTCAAGCCACCAGACTGGAATTCCAGGGCTTCAAATCAAGGTGTGGGAAACAGTTAGAGGCCAGAGTTTTCCATATGTGGATAACTTGGAGCTAAGAGGCTTTCAGGAACATGAGAGAAAAGTTATTTGGCCCAAATACTCCTACTATAAATCCAGTCCTTTATTCTTTATTTGAGTTTACTATTTTATCTTAGACAGAGCCATGAAATTTTTTGGAGAGTATTAACAAGTCATGGAGTCTATCTTTCTCTGAATAATTGGGGAATCTGAGGCATAGAGAGGAGAAGAGGCCCACTTGAAATCACCCAGTGAAGCAGTGACAGAGCTGGGACTAAGTTGTAGGGTTTCTGACTTTCAGGACTCTTCCAGATGAACTAAATATTGGTAGCCACAGATTTTTGGTGTTGGATTCAGTGTTAGGAGATCCCATAGTGACATGGACAAAATGGAATATTTCCAAAAGGTAGTGAACAGCCTGGAAAAGGAGCTTCTAATAAGGACCATGAAGAACTTTTGAAGGAACAAAAGCTAGTAAGTCTGGAGAAAAGATTATGGAGACACATTAGATCTTTAATGGACTATCATGGGAGGAGGAAACAGATGGATGGTGCCAGTTGATAAACCTAGGGCCTGTGAGTGGAAGCCACAAAAAGATAGATTTTAATTTAACAGAAGAAATAAATGTGTAATGGTAGAGTTGCTTAGAAATGAGATAGGCTGTCTCAGAAAGAAGCAAGCTCTACCAAAATTATAGCTAAACTACAGAACAATCGTCACTGGGAGTTTGCCTGAAGTCTGACTGAACAGAAGTCCTACAACTGGGAACATACAAAAGAGTCCATCTTGAGAATGGTAGGAGGGGTGGAAATGTGAAACGAGCTGGTCCTACACCTGCATTGGCAGTTGAGAATCAGGAAGTGTATCTCAGCTGTGGAGGTCCCCCAGAAAAGCAATGATCCCAACCCAGGATTCCAGTGCCAGGAAGAGAAGTCCCCACACCCTATGGCTGTGAAAACCAGTGGAAATTGTAACTGAGTGAGACAAAGGGCTGCAGGAGTCACAAAAGTTCCTGTTAAAAGGCCTGAGGGCGGACTTATTCATTGACAGATTCACTTGCTCTGAGCTCCAGCACTGGGACAGCTGCTCAAAAGGCACCAGAGACATACACGGAAAAACCGAATTCTCTGGCACCAGGGCAGGTACTGGAGGGGCAACTTTCTCCTAGACAGAAGTGCTAGCAGAGGGCATTATTCCTTCTTTGAGCCAACCCCTCACAATGGCACCTCCCTGTGTGCAGACACAGGTGGCCACCCTATCTGAGTTTCCAACAATCTAGCTAACACTGGTCGCCCTACCCTTGTTATTCTCTGAGACCCCACCTCTTCCAAATTTCAGACCAATCCAAGCTGCCTCCAGTGGATTTTCCATTCAAATGGCCTGTCTTGGCTCATGCTGAAGACTTTCCTAAAATCTCTTAAAGTTTTACAAAACCTAAACAAGCAGCATCTGGCTTCAGTGTGTCCAGTACCCCTTGCTTAGAATCCCTAAGCTCGGCTTTAGCAGCATCAGGCCTCAATTCCATGCTTGGCCTCTCAAGGTACCTCTAAGCCCAGCACGGGTTGTGGTCATCTTCTGATTGCTTGGTTCCTCTTGCCAAGTGGTCCTGGGCAAGGCAAAGGCTGTGGCTGAACTTGGCCTATGGCAGGGTCCCATGCAAGAGACCCTGGGACCCGCACACTTCACAGAGCTGGAGCATCATCCAGGGCTGCATCAGAGGAAAACACACCCAAAAAGTAGACTGTGCCAGCCCCAGAGCCTTGCTAAAGTAAATCCTACTTTGTAGGGTCAGCACCTCACTGGCCAATCCTCACAACCAATCAGCACAAGGGTCAATCTTTGCCATTGATGTGCAAAGAGCAACCAAGTCAACTACAAAGGAAGGACACACACAACCCAGGGAAGACTGAACCACTGAGCCCCACAAGACACCTACTACATAAAAACATTCTACTAAGACCAGGAGACATGGTAGCCCTATCTAATACATAGAAACAAACACACGGAGGCAGCCAAAATAAGGAAAAATATAAATATGTTCCAAATGAAAGAATAGAACAAAACTCCATAAAAAGAACTAAACAAAACACAGCCAAGCACTCTACCAGATGCAGAGTTCAAAACACTGGTTACAAGGATGCTCAATGAACTTAGGGGAAGAGTAGATGAACTTAGTGAGAACTTTAACAAAATGATAGAAAAAATAAAAATGAAGATAGAACATATAAAGAAGAACCAGTCAGAAATTTAAAATACAATAATTGAAAAGAAGAATACCTTAGGAGGAATCAACAGTAGATAGGACGAAGCAGAGACTTGAATCAGCCATTTAGAAGCTAGAGCAGAGTCAACATGGAAGGCTAAGTAGAAGCACGGTTTGTCTCCTTCCGTGACTGCATTAAAATTACAACCAAATTATAATCTGGAGAACCACCTAAAATCTAACTGATCAAATCACATACATCTGAGGATATGATGAAAAAGCCACATCGAGACTGATAGGAGGAGCGGAGATGCGAAGCAGGCTGGACCTGTACCCACGCATAGTGGTTGAGCACCAGGAAGGAGAGCACAACTGCAGAGGCCCCTCTGAAAGAAAAAGGGCCCTAGCCCCATACAGGGGCTCCTTAGCCCAGTGTTCCAGTCCCAGAAAGAATTCTCAGAAAATATGACGGTAAAAATCAGTGGTGATTCTGGCCATCTGAGTGAGACAGAAGGAACCTGAGAACCCAGATGTCCCCATTAAAGGGCTTGCATACAGACTCATTCACTCACAAACACTCACCCTGGACTCCAGTGGAGGGTTGGCAGCTCGGAAAGCACAAGAGACATATGAGGAGGGGCTGAGTTGTGTAGCATTGGAATGAGGGCTGGAGGGACAGCTGCCATTGATCTTTTGTCAGAATCTCCTCTGGGGCAGTTTGTAGATGAGTGCCATCTTGCCTGTATCGAACTCTTCCCCCTATGGTCTTTTTGAAGCTGCATTGGCAGTGTGAGAGTGGCCCACTGTACCCATGTCTTCCTGGGACCCTGCCCCACCCAACCCACAAATTGCCCATGATGGGTCCATTGCTAGTCAGCCAACCCCACCCTGCATCTTCCCTGGGCCACACATTCGTGGGCAGGCAGCAGTCCTCAGTTCATACCACCCTCACGCAGCCTACATATTACAGGGGAGACTTTTAGTGGTGGGCCACTGGTTCCAACCTGAACTGCAGTGTCTCTTGGGCAGATCGCTAGGGTCTGCAGGCCCAAGGCAGATGGCAGCTGATCTCACTGTATCTGTGACTTTTGTGGGAGCCTGCAAACTCAGCACTGACAGCAATCTGCATTGGCCTGACAAAATTGGCTCATTCCACCCTGTGTCTCCCTGAGACCCTGCACCAGCCAACCCACAAATTGACCATGGTAGGCCCATTGCCGGGCATCCAGCTCCACTCTGTGCTTTCTCTGCACCATGATTATGACAGCAAACAACAGCTCTCAGCTTGTGCAGCTCATGTATCCCAGGAGAGACTTTTTTGCATGGGGGTGGCCACAAGCCATACCCTGAGCAATAGTTTTTCATGAATAGTTCTTTTGTGTCTGTAGGCCTGATGTGAGCAGCAGCTGGCCTTGCTGTGATCTGAGACATTTATAGAAAGCCACAGATTCAGCATAGGAACAAAACATGATTCTGCATTGGCTGGATTAAATCTGCATGTTTTACACTGGTGACTCCCTGGATTCCCGCCCCAACTAACTTCCTTAGCAATGAAAAGCTCTTACAGCTATGGAAACTTACCAGCAACTGGCAGACAGCCTCAAGCCTTGAGGTGCACTGGTCCTTTTGCTGAGCCATCCCAGGGCCAGTACTGGGAACAACTGACTTTGGCTCTCAGTGTGGTCTCTCTCAATTTCCTCCAGATCTGGCACAGGAAGCAACCATTCACTTATTGCTTTGTAGCTCCTACCAGGTAACCTTGAACAATCAAAGGCAGCAGCTGACATTAACTGACATAGGAGTTCCTTCTAAGGAGCCCCAGAAACAATACATATGAAGGTTGACATCAGAGAACAACAGAGCACCACCTGACTAGTGCAATAAGTAGCACAATTAAAGGTGAGCCAAAAAGGTATATGAGCCCGTTGGGGTAAATCTCACTCCATGGGGTCAGCCCATACACAGAAGCTTATACCTAGTAGGTATGGCCAATCCCCACTGCTAGTCAGCCTGAGAGTCAATCCCATCCATTGACATGCTAACAGAAATCAAAGATGAGCTACAACAAAGGAACACACATGACCACATATAGAACACACCCAGAGACCCTGGCACAGGTAAAAAAGGAGACTGTGCCACTGGGCCACACAGGATACCTACTACATAAGGCCCCCTGGGCAAGGCTGGGAGATGTAATGAATCTTATTAATATATAAACAGACATAGAGAGGAAACTGTACCAAGAAAACAAAGAAATAGGCCACAAATGAAACAAGAGGATAAAACTCCAGAGGGGGGAAAAAAATGACACACAGAGACTGAAAGTAAAGGAATGGAAAAAGGTGTTTCATGTAAATGGAAATGGAATAAAAGCTGGTGTAGCAACACTTGTCAGATAAATTAGGCTTTAAAAGAAAAGCTATAATAAGAGACAAAAAAAGATATTAGATAACAATAAATGTATCCACACAAGAAAACACAATTCTAGTAAACATATGCACACCCAACATAGGAGCAACTTCATATATATAGTAATTATTGACCAACATAAAGGGAGAAATTGATGGTAATACAGTCATAGAAGATTTTAACACCCCATTGACACCAATAGACAGTTCTTGCAGACAAAAAATCAGCAAGGAAGCCGGTAGCCTTAAATGACACAATATAACAGATGGATTTAATTAATATTTTCAGGACATTTTACCTCAAAACAGCAGAATATACAATCTTCTCAACTGCACATGAAACCTTTTCCAGGATAGACCACATGTTAGGCCATAATACAAGTCTCAATAAATTTAAGAAGATTGAAATCACATCAAGTGTCTTCTCCAACCACAATGGAATGAAACTAGAAATTAACTACAAGGAAAAAAACTAGAAAATACACAAACACATGGAGGCTAAACAACATGCTATGAAACAATGAATGTGTTACCAATGACATCAAAGAAGAAATCAAAAGATACCTAAAGACAAATGAAAATGAACACACAACTACTCAAAATCTACAAGACACAGCAAAAGCAGTCCTAAGAGGGAAATTCATAGCTATACAGGCCTAGATCAAGAAAAAAATCGCAAATAAACAAGCTAATCTTACACTTAGAACTAGATGGGTACCGGTCAAGATGGTGTAGAAGGTATAGGCTGAACATGCCTCCTCTCATGACCACAACAGAAGTCCTATTACTAGAGATAAAAATAAAAGGTCACTTTAAGCCAGTAGGAGGGGCAGAGATGCTAAAACAGCTCGATCTCACAACCTCGTGTGGTGATAGAGAATTGGGAGGGCATTCTTGGCTGCAGAGCCCCCTCCCCAACCTGAGGAACAAGGGGTCCTGGCCCCACACTGGGGTCCCCAGTCTAGATTTTCATGGCCAGGAAGAGAAGTCCCCACAACCTCTGGCTGTGAAAACCAGCAGAGTTTGGCTGAGTGAAATGGAGGGCTGTAGCAGTCACAGACATTCTTCTTAAAGGGCCCATGCCTAGATTTACTCGCTGACAGACTCACTGCTCTGAGCTCCAGCACTGGGGCAGCTGCTTGAGAGATGCCAGGGACATAGGTGTGGGGCACAGAGATGGCTTCAGGACGAAGACTGGAAGGGCAGCTTTCTCCCAGACAGAAGTGCTAGCAGAATCCATTGTTCCTTTGTGAAGCCATCCCCCATCCCAGCCTGCAGACTCAGGAATCTCTATATCTGAGGGGCCATCAACCTGGATAACACAGGTTGCTCTTCCCAGGTGATTCCCTGAGATTCTGTCTCTCCCAACTTGTGGGCCCACCCAAGACACTTTGAGTAATTTCTTCCATACAAATGGCCTGTATTGGCTCAAGTTGTGGACATTCTTAAAATCTCTCAAAGGCTCACAAAACCCAAAGATGAAAAAGCTGACCTCAGCATGCCCCATAACACTTGCTGAGCAGCCTCAATCCCTGCACAAGTGGCAGCCAGCCTTTGTTTCTGGCTTGGCCTCCAGAGGAATCTATAAATTGAGCACAGGTGGCAACCATCTGTGGATTGCTTTGGGACTCTTACTAGGTAGTCCCAGAGGTGCACAGGCTGTGACTAAATTAACAAATTAACCTGCAGCTGGAACTCTCCCAGGACTGTGCCAATGGACCCCACAGGAAACCTACTACATAAAGCAACTCTACTAAGACTGGGAGACTTAGAAGCTCTACATAATACATGTAAACAGGAACAGGGAGGCAGCCAATTGGGTGAAAAAGAAGCATGTCCCACAAGAAAGATCAAAACAAAGCTCCAGAAAAAAAATCTAACAAAATGGAGACAAGCAATTTACCAGATACAGAGTTCAAAACACTGGTTATAAGAATGCTCAGTGACCTGAGGGGAAGAGTAGATGAACTCAGTGAGAATTTTAACAATCATAAAAATAGAAATAGAAAACATAATAGAAAAGCAATCAGAAATGAAGAATACAATATCTGAGATGAAGAATACATGAGAGGGAATTAACAGAGTGGGTGAAGTAGAGGATCAAATCAGTGATATAAAGGATGGGGTAGCAGAGGACACCCAGTTAGAACAGCAACAAGAAAAAAGAATCCAGAAAAATAAAGATAGTATAAGGAGCCTGTGGGACAACATCAAGCATAACTACATTCGCGTCATGGGAGTACCAGTAGGAGAAAAAACAGAGCAAGAAATTAAAAATATTTCAAAAAATAATGACTGAAAACGTCATTAACCTGGTAAAGGAAACAGACATACAACCTCAGGAAGTAAAGAGAGTCCCAAACAAATTGGACCCGAAGAGGACCACAGCAAGACATGTTATAATTAAAATGCCAAAGTTAAAGACAGACGAGAATCTTAAAAGCAGGAAGACAAAACAGTTAATTAGCTACAAGGGAGCTCCCATAAGACTGTCATCCGATTTCTCAAAAGAAACTTTACAGGCCAGACGAGCTTAGCACAAAATATTCAAAGTGATGAAACACCAGGATCTTCAACCAAGATTACTTTACCTAGCAAAGCTATCATTTAGAGTCGAAGGATAGACAAAGAGCTTCCCAGACAAGAAAAAGCTAAAGGAGTTCATTATCCCAAAGCCGGCATTACAGGAAATATATGAATAAAGAATGCCAATAACTACATATTTATCAACAAATACTTCAAATGAAAAAAAAATAAATAAATGCTCCAATGAAAAGATAAGATGGCTGAATACGTAAGAAAATAACATACTCACATAGGCTATCTACAAGAGACTCACTTCAGATTAAAATACACACACATACGGAAAGTAAAGAGATAGAAAAATATATTTCATGATGGACCTAGAGGATATTGTGCTGATGGAGTAAGTCAGATATAAAAAGACAAATGCCGTATGATTTTACAAAAATGTGGGATCTAAAGTACAAAATAAACAACAACAAAATAGAAACAAACTCATAGATACAGAGAACATTTTGAACGTTAACAGATGGGATGGGAGTTGAGAGGGTTGGTGAAAAATGCGGAAGGGATTAAGAAGTACAAATTGGTAGTAACAAATTAGTCATGAATATATAAAATATAGCATAAAGAATATAGTCAATAATATTGTAATAACTATGTATGGTGTCAAAGGGGCATTTGATTTATTGAGGGAAATCACTTTGTGAGTTATATAGATGTCTAATCACTATGTTATATACCTGAAACTAATATAATATTGTATGCCAACTAATAAAAAAATATATTAAAAAAAGAACTAGAAAAAAAAAATCAAAGAAAATCCAAAGTGAGTTGAAGCAAACAATAAATATCAAGTCGGAAATAACAAAATAGAATCCAGAATAACACTACAAAAGATCAATGAAGCTGAGAACTGGTTCTTTGAGAGGATAAACAAAACTGATAAACCTTTAAACATGCTCATCAACAACAACAACGAAAAATAGAGAACCCAAATAAATAAAATCAGAAATGAAATAAAAGTAACTACAACTCTATCAAAAAAAAAAAAAAGGATTTAAGAAAATATTATGAGCAATTATATGCCAACAAATTAGACAATCTGGAAGAAATGGATGCATTTCTAAAACATACAATCACCCAAGACTAAGTCAAGAAGAAACAGAAAATCTGAACCAAATGATTACCATCAACAAAATTGAATCAGTAATCAAAAACATTAAACCTCTCAAAAAAAAAAAAAAAAACTGGACCAAATATCTTCATAGGTAAATTTTACTAAACCTTTAAAGGAAAATTAACACCTATTCTACTCAAACTATTCCAAAAAACTCAGGAGGAGGGAAGGCTCTCTAACACATTTTATGAGACCACCATTACCTGAATCTAAAACAAACAAACAGAAAAAGTAAAAAAAAAAAAAAAAAGCTGTAGGCTGATATCTCTAATGAATATTGATGCAAAAATCCTCAAGAAAATATTAGCAAACTGAATTCAGCAATAAATTAAAAATAGCATATGCCATGATCAAGTTGGATTTCTTTCTGTAATGCAAGGTTGATTTAATATCTAAAAATCAATTAATGTGTTTTACCACATTAACAAATTGAAAGATAAAAATCATATGATCATATCAATAGATACAGAAAAAGCATTCAACAAAATTCAGGTCCATTTATAATAATAATAATAACTCTCAGCAAAGTGGGAATAGAGGGAACATACATCAACAAAATAAAGGCCATATATGACAAACCTACAGCTAATATCAGTATCAATGGGGAAAGGCTAAAAGTGTTTTTCATAACATCAGGAATAAGACAAGGATACCCATTTTCACCACTTCTATTCACCATAGTACTGAAAGTCTTAGCTATAGCAATCAGACAAGAAAGAAATAAAAGGCATCCAAATTAAAAAGGAAAAAGTAAAACTGTCATTATTTGCAGATGACATGATGTTATATACAGAAACCCCTAAAGATTGTTAGCACTGATCAATTAATTCAGTAAAGTAGCAGGATATAAAATGAATATTCAGAGATCGATTGCATTTTTATACATCAATGATGAACTATCAGAAAGATAAATTAAGAAAACAATCCCATTTATGATTGCATCAAAAACATTAAAATACCTAAAAGTCAAATTAATCAAGGAAGTAAAAGACCTGTTTTTAGAAAAATATATGTCATGGAAAAAAGAAATTGAAGAACTACAAATAAATGGAAGACTAACACCGTGCTCATGGGTAGGAAGAATCAACATCATTAAAATGGCCATAATACCCACAGCAATCTATTGATTCAATGCAATCCCAATTAAAACGCCAATGACATTTTTCACAGAACTAGAATAAATAATCCAAAAATTTCTATGGCACCATAAAAATTCTCCATCCCATGGCAATCTTGAGAAAGAACAAAGTTGGAGGTATCACAATTCCTGATATTAAACTATACTACAAGTCTATAGTAAAAAAACAAACAAACAAACAAACAAAAAACAGAATGATACTGGCATAAAAACAGAAATACAGATCAATGGAACAGAAAATAGAGCCCAGAAATAAACCCATGCCTATGCAGTCATTTAATCTATGACAAAAGAGGCAAGAATATACAATGGGGTAAAAACAGTCTCTTCAATAAATGGTGTTAGGAAAACTGGACAGATACATACAAAAAAATTAAACTGCACCATCTTACACCATATACAAGAGTAAACACAAAAAGGTTTAAAGACTTAAATGTAAGACCAGAAAGCATAACAGTTCTAGAAGAAAACATAGGCAAGAAACTCACTGATATTGCTATTAGTAATTTTTTTTTCTGACATATCTCCTTGGACAAGAGAAATAAAAGAAATAATAACCAAATAGGACTACATCAAACTGAATGTTTTTGCACATCAAAGGATACCATCAATAAAACAAAACAAAACGACCTATTGAATGAGAGAAGATATTTGCCTATGAAACATCTGACAAAGGATTAATATCAAAAATTTATAAGGAAATCATGAAACTCAGCAACAACAACAACGAAAGCAAAAAGTCCAATTTAAAAATGGGCAGAAGATATGAAAGTTTTTTTTTTTCTTAAAATAGGAAATACGGTTGACCAATAGACATATGGAAAGACACTAAAGGTAACTAATCATCAGAGAAATGCAAATAAAAACCACAATACGATATCGCCTCATCAATAAATCAAAGAACAATAAGCGTTGGCAAAGATGTGGCATAAATAAAACAATCATACACTGATGATGGTATTACAAATTGGCACAGCCACTATGAAAAACAGTTTGGAAGTTCTTCAAAAAATAAAAATGGAGAGTGACATCAGAAAAATGGTGGCATGAGAGGCGTCCCCATATCTCTCCCCTCGAAATAATAAACTGAACATCTAAAACACAACAAAAATCACCCAACCGGCACACAAACATATCTGAGCATGAGATCTGCACATAAAAACTACCATAGGTCTGAATATGGGTGGGAGACTGGGAGAAACAAAGTAGCTGCCCCTTTCAGCCGGAGCTCCCTGCAGGATGACAGGGAGGGTAGAGGGTGTGGCAGGATCCATGAAAAACACTGCCCGAGAGAACTTCGATCTCCACACAGCAGCAGTGCCCAGGGATCAGGGAAGAAAGCAGAGAAATGGGGACAGCAGAGAAATAACAGTTTATTATTACCGCCATGGTTGCAAAACACGAAGCTGAGCCACATACCCCATCTCCCAAACCAGAGGGCCCTTCCTTCTATATCTTCCATATTCTTTCACAAAACCTATGCCCCAAATATGTTTTTTACCACTCATCCTTCTTAAAACATGTCCTTCATATCTATGCTTCTATACTCAGTAGTAGTGGTAGAGCCAGGACTCAAATCCTGATCTAGCAATGCCAGATCAGTATCCTTTCTACTTCATTATGCTTCTTATTTAATTTACTGTTGCTTTATTCTCGTTCACTGTGGAGCTCCAGGGGATTGGCAGAAACATTACCAAAACTATCACTAACAATGACACGGACTGAGACTGAGGGTAGCGAGCATGATTGATCATCTATAAGAAAAAAAAAGTATTATTAAGACTTTATATAATGCAGGGATCCAAGAGGCTTGGGCACCACATACTGGAAACCAAAAGAAAAATGCCTTCTTTGTAACAGACTAAATAGAGATCTTTATATAATAAATCTTTCTAGAAAAAAAGCAGAATACACTTCCAGTAATGCCTAGGCAAAACAAACAAACAAAAAAGTCCATTAAACACCATAAACAACCAAGGTGACAAGGCAGCTCAGAAAGAAACAGAAAAAATTCCAGAAAATAAGCTTACAGACACAGAAATATACTACTTAAATGATGGAGAACTCAGGATGGTATTTCTGAAAAAAACTCAAAGAGATCCAAAATGATTCATAGCAACAATTTCAGGAATTGGAAAAACAACTAGATGAGCAGAATGAGTTCTTTAGCAAGGAGATTGAAACCCTCAAAATGAACCAAATAGAACTTCCAGAGATGAAGAACATACTGAAAGAGGTGAAAAATGAAATAGCAAGCCTGGGAAATAGAGTCAACCAAATGGAGGAAAGGATCAGTGATATCAAAGACAGAAATCTAGAAATAAATCAGAAAGAAGAAGAGAGGACAGAAGAATGAAAAATAATGAAAGAGAAATACAAGAACTAGCTGATACCATCAGGAGAGGAAACAAGAATAATGGGTATTATTCTTGTTAGAAAACATTTTCAGACCAATAGTTGAGGAAAAACTCTAAAATCAAAGGAATGAACTGGAGCTTGGAATTCAAGAAGTCAACAGAACACCCATATCTCAACACAAAAAGTCTTTCCAAAACACATTGTATTAAAATTATACAAAATCAATGACAAAGAAAAAATTCTAAGGGCAGCCAGAGAAAAGAAGACAGTAACCTGTAAAGGAAAACTCATTAGATTATAATCAGACTTCTCAGCACAAACTTATGAGCCAGAAAAGAGTGGAATTAAGTATTCAAACTATTAAATGAAAGGAACTACCAGCCAAGAATAATGTATCCAGAAAAGAAGAGGATTAAAAGATCCACATTTGCAATGGGGAATGGAAAGAAGGCACACACAGGAGAAAATGGACTAATATATATCCTTTACATATTCATTATGGTAACCACATGTCAAAGATTCAGAACTGAAAAACGTAACATAAAAAAAGAGAACCAGAGGGGATATCAACAAAATACACACACACACACACACACACACACACACACACACACACACACACACACACACACGGACAAGGAAGTAGTAGAAACACCAAACTACCAGAAAGCAAAAGATAAAATGGCTATAGAAAAACCTCATATTTCAATAATCACAGTAAATATAAATGCCCTGTATTCACCAATAAAAGGCACAGATTTGCAGATTGGATCAAAAAACAAAACCTAACCATTTGCTGCCTCCAGGAGACACATCTCAGTCCAAAAGAAAAATATAAACTCAAAGTGAAAGGGTGGAAAATGATATTTCAAGCAAATGCATTCAGAGAAAAGTGAGAGTTAGCGGTAGTAATATCGGATAAAATAGACTTCGAAATAGAAAAGGTAAAGAAAGATACTGAGGGATACTTCATAATGAAAAAGGGAATATTACACCAAGAAGACATAACACTTATTAATATCTATGCTCCCAATCAGGGAGCCCTGAAACATATAAAAGAATTACTAACAGAACTAAAGGGAAAAACAGAACAAAACACTATCATATTAGGGGACTTAATACCCCACTGTTAGATATGGACAAATAATTCAAACAGAAAATAAATAAGGAAATAACATCCTTAAAAGACACATTAGACCAACTGGACATAATTGACAGTTACAGAGCGTTTCATCTCAAAACAGCTGCTTATATATTCTTCTCTTTTGCACATAGAACATTCTCAAAGATTGACATATATAACACCAAATTTAATAACTTAGAAGAAATGGACCAGTACTTAGAAAAATACAATCTTCCTAGACTCAATCAAGAAGATATCGAAAATCTAAATAGTCTGATCAGCAGTATGGAAACTGAAACAATCATTAAAAAACTACCAAAAAGTCAAAGTCCAGGACCAGATGGCTTCACCAGTGAATTCTACCAAACATTCAAAGAAGATTTAACACCTATTCTCAAATTCTTTCAAAAAACAGAAGAGGAGGCCACACTTCCCAACTCGTTTTATGAGGTCAACATTACTCTGATACCAAAATCTGGTAAAGATAACACAAAAAAAGAAAACTACAGACCAATATTAACACATGCAAAAAATTCTAAATAAGATACTAGCAAAGTGAATTCAGCAACATATTACAAAGATTATATACCACGATCAAGTGGGCTTCAT
>NW_006443121.1:150068-157647 GCF_000325575.1 Pteropus alecto
ATAGAGAAACCCCCAGACTCCACACACACACACACACACACACACACACACACACACACACACACACACACACAAAACATTACTAGAAAGAATAAGCAAATATAATAAAATTTTTGGATGCAAAATCAATGTTCAAAAATCCATGGCATTTCTATACTCTAATAATGAAGTATCAGGAAAAAATGTGGAAAAAGTAATTCCTTTTGCAATTGCAACGAAAGAATAAAACACCTAGGAATAGATACTGGGAATAAATCTAATGAAACATTTGAAAGACCTATGTAATAAACACTATAAGACCCTATTAAAAGAAATCAAAGGAATAAATCTAATGAAACATTTGAAAGACCTATGTAATAAACACTATAAGACCCTATTAAAAGAAATCAAAGAAGATACAAAGAAATGGAAAGATATTCCATGTTCTTGGAATGGAAGAATCAACAAAATTAAAATGACCATATTACCTAAAGCATTATACAGATTTAATGGAATCCACATTGAAATCTCATTGGCATTTTTTAAAGAAATAGAACAAAAAATCATCAGATTTGTATGGAAGTACAAAAGACCTCAAATTGCCAAAGCCATCCTGAGCATAAATAATGAGGCTGGAGGCATCACTCTGCCAAACTTCAAATTATACCACAAAGTAAAAATCATCAAAATGGTATTTTATTGGAAGAGAAACAGACACACCGACCAAGTGGAACAGAGTCGAGAGTCCAGATGAAAACCTATGTTTATATGGGCAAGTAATTTTCAACCAAAGGGGCAAAAACATATAGTGGAGAAATGAAAACCTCTTCAATAAATAATGTTGGGAAAACTGGAAAGCCACCTGCGAAACAATGAAGCTAGACTGTTGTCTATCACCACATACCAAAATTTATTCAAAATGGATTAAGGACATGAATATAAGACCTGAAACAAACAAACAAAAATGCATAGAAGAAAACATAGGAACTAAACTCATGGATCTTGGACTAAAGCAGATTTTGTGAATTTGATCTCAAAGACAAGAGGAGTAAAAGCAAAAATAAATGAATGGGATTATATCGAACTAAAAAGCTTCTGCACAGCGAAAGAAACCATCAACAAGGTAAAGTGACAACCATATGAATGGGAAAATACACTTGCAAGCAATTCCTCCGATAAGGGCCCTATATCCAAAATATACAAAGAACTCATACAGCTCAATAGCAACAAAAATACAAACAATCCAATCAAGAAATGGGCAGAGGACCTGAACAGACACTTCTCCCAAAAATGCATACAAATGGCCAAAAAACATATGAAAAGATGCTCATCATCAGTAGCTATTAGGGAAATGCAAATCAAAACCACAATGAGATACCATCTCACAATTGTTAGAATAGCTGTTGTCAACAGGACAAGTAATAACAAATTTTGGAGAGGATGCGGAGAAAAAGGAACCCTCATACACTGCTGGTGGGACTGCAAATTGGTGCAGTCACTATGGAAAACAGTATGGAGGTTCCTCAAAAAGCTAAGAATTGATCTATGATATGATCCAGCAGTCCCTCTACTGGGTATTAACTCCGAAGACTCGAAAACATGTACTGGAAAAGATATTTGCACACCAATGTTCAGAGCAGCATTGTGAACATTGGCCAGGACATGGAAGCAACCGAAGTGTCCTACGGAAGATGATTGGCTAAAGAAGCTGTGGTACATTTATACAATGGAATGTTACTCAGCCATAAGAGGAGATGAAATACTGCCATTTGCGACAACATGGATGGACCTCGAGATAATCATACTAAGCGAAATCAGCCAGAGAAAGTTGAAAACCACATGATATCACTTATATGTGGGATATACTCCTAAAAGCAACAAACAGGACAAACAAATAGAAACTCATGGACATAGACAATAGACTGGTGGTTACCAGAGGATAGTGTGTGAGGGAGGAAGAGTGAGGTAGACAGAGTAAAAGGAGTCAAATATGTGGTGACAGAAAGAAATCTAACTATTGGAGGTGAACACACAGTGAAAAAATATATATAAGCGTTATTGTTAAATTGAACTCCTGAAAATTACTGGATTTTGTTAACCAATGCCACCATATTTTTTTTAATTAAAAATGCATATACCTGTTGACCCAGCAATTGTACTTCTGGGTAGTTATCCGAAGAAAACCAAAACAATATTTCCTAAAGATCTGTGCACCTCTATGTTCATGACAGCACAATTTACAATAGCCAATATATAAAAGCAGCCTAAATGCCCATCAACAGATGATTGGATAAAGAAGTTTTGGTTCATATATATAGTGGAATATTTCTCATCCATTAAAAGAAAAATGATTTCCTACCATTTGCAATGACATGGATTGACCTAGAGGTTATTATGCTGAGTGAAATAAGTCAGATAGAGGAAGATAAATACCATATGATTTCACTTATATGTGGAATCCAAGGAACAAAAAGAACAAACTAATCAAAAACAGACTCACAAACATAGAGGACAATCTGATGACAACCAGAGGGGAGGGGTTTTGGGGGGCTGGGAAAATGCAGTGAAGGGTTAAAATACAAATTAGTAGTTGATAGATTGTCACAGACCTTAGAGAGTCCTAAAAAGCAGGAACCCAAAGAGGCCCACACCAAGACATATTATAATTAAAATGCCAAATATAAAGACAAAGAGAGGTTCTTTAAAGCAGCAGGAAAAAAGCAGTTAGGTACTTAAAAGGGAGCTTCATAAGACCGTCAGCTGATTTCTCAACAGAAACTTTGCACTCCAGAAAGGATTACCACAAAATAGTCAAAGTGATGAAAAGCAAGGACTGCAACCAGGATTACTCTACCCATCAAAGTCACCATTTAAAATCAAAGGACAGATTAAAAAAACTCCCCAGATGAGAACAAACTAAAGCAGTTTATCACTGCCAAGTCAATATTACAGGAAATACTGGAAGGACTTCTTTAAGAAGAAGAAAAAATAAAGGTAAAAAATATGAATAATAAAATGTCAATAACTACATATCTATCAATAATTACTTTAAATATAAATGGTTTACATGTTCCAATCCAAAGATAGGGTAGCTGAAAGGATAAGAAAATAAGACCTTTATATATGCTGCCTACAAGAGAGTCACTTCAGATTGGCAGACACATAACAAACTGAAAGTAAAGGGATGAAAAAATATTTCATGAAAATGGAAATGAAAAAAATAAGCAATTCTTATACTAGACAAAATAGACTTTAAAACAAAGGTTTTAACAAGAGAGAAAGGACACAATAATTCCACCTCTAGGTATTTTCCAAACGAACTCAAAATACTATTTTAAAGGGACATGTGCCTCTATATATTTATTGTAACTTTATTTACAATAGTCAGGATATGGAGGCAACCTGGGTGCCCATCAATGGATGAATGGATGAAAAACAGGTAGTGCATATATACATTGGAATATTACTTAACCATAAAAATTTTTTAAAAAGAATGAAATCTTGCCATCTGCAACAACATGGATGGACCTAGAAGATACTGTGCTGAGTAAGTCGAACACAGAAAGACAAATACCATATAATTTCACCTACATGTGTAATCTAAAGAACAAAACAGAAAAGCAAACACAAGGGTAACAAAATCGTAGATACAGAAAACATTCTGAGGGTTGCCTGATGAAAGAGAGTGGGAGGAGTGGGTGAAAAAGGGGAAGGGATTAAGAAATATAAATTGGTAGTTACAAAATAGTCATGGGGATGTAAAGTATAGCATAAAGAATGTAACCAGTAATATTGTAATAACTATGTATGGTTTCAGATGGGTACTAGATATATCAGGTTGATCACTTCATAAGTTATATAAATTTCTAATTACTATGTTGCATATCTGAAATTAATATAATATTTTATGCCAAATATAATTTAAATTTAAAAAAATGTATATATTTAAAAAGAAAGAAAGGAGCAAGCTTCCTGACGCTGAAAGTTGACTAGAACTGGAAAATCATTTGTAAGCATTGCAGTAGAAGCAATCAAAGGTTAAAATGGTTGTGTTCGTGAGGATTGATTCTACAGATCTTTGAAGAGACCTTCAATTATGTTTTTATACATCTGTTCACTCTGACTAAATTGTCCACTGAAACAAATCAACAGCCTGTTTAGGATTCTATTACACCAAGCTATTCCCAAAGATGAAGAAGATAACTGCATCAGGAGGAAATAATTCATGATCCCAGAAAGAGAAAACCGTTTTTTTCCCCTACTATATTAAAAAAAAAAAAAAAGGTGTGAGTTTCTTTTGAGGAATCTGACTTGTCTTCAAGAACTTGACTGAATATGAGCCCTGAACTTACTGAAATTCTGGCAGTAACAGATTGACCACGAACAGATGTCATCCTGTGCATGCTGAATCCATGCTTCTGGGAATTTGAAGGTGCTTCTGCAGAGTGTAAAATCATTCTCCAGGGGGAAAGGGTCACAGGATGAATGATTCATCCCCCTACTGAGACTGTGAAGTTGATCCTGAAAGGACTGATCATTTCAGGCTTAACATTATATATAAATTTCCTTTCTAGAATCGGATTCCAGCTTATCTGTGCAGTTTTATCTTCCACTACCTCTTACTCTCTTGCATTTATCACAGTGAAGTGCTCCTTTCTTGACTTCTCCTTCTGCCAACTGAGAGCTGCAGAAGAGCAGAGACTTGAGCTTTTTCATCCCTATATTTCTTCCAGGACCCCACACACAATGAGTACAGCTTTGATTGAATGTATTGTCTCACCTCAGGGGTTAACATTTAGTCATATGCCTGCTTGGTATCAGAACATATTCCTGAATCCTGTACTCCAACCTGAGTTCTCCGTTCTGTTGAGTGAGAATAGCTGGAATTCAGCTTTACTGAGCCACTTCGTATGTGCTAGACACCACTCTGAGCACTTATCATGCAGCAACTCAGTAATCCCCCTCAAATAATCCCCATTTGACAATTGAGAAAAATGAAGCACAGAGAGGTGAAATTACTTGCACAAGGTCATGAAACTAGGAAACTAGCAGAGCTTATCTTTGAACTGAGGCAGCTGGCTCCACAGGACACAACACACAAAGGCCAGGGAGTAAGAGTGAAGGAGTGGGGTGTATAATAAGTTGGTGGAAGTTTTAGAATCCAGCTAAAGAAATAGTTTGGTTTGAATAATTGGAAAACATGGAAGACAATAAAGCAAGTGTCTCATTTGATTAGATCTCCCTAACCAGGAGCCTCTTCACACTTTTTTTTTTCCAAATCGCTTCTCTCATAAAATTTTAATTCTCATTTTACCATATATCTGTTCACATACTGTGACCCTTCATAGGACCATAAAGCAGTATAGTAGCTAAGATTCTCTCCCCAACAGTCCTCAAAACAATTTTCACTTTTTGGGAGGCTATATCATCACAGTTGGGAATATGTGTTAACAACATGATTTCACTTATATGTGGAATCTAAGCAACAAAAAGAACAAACTAATCAAAAACAGACTCACAAATATAGAGGACAATCTGGTGACAGCCAGAGGGGAGAATGGAGGGCTTGAAGAATGGGGTAAAGGGTTAAACAAGCACAAATTAGTAGTCGATAGATGGTCACAGGGAAGGGGGCATGGCATAGGGAATGCAGTTAGCATTAATGTAATGGTTAGGTGGAGAGCCAGAGGAGAGAAAGAGCAATTAGGGGGACCGTTTTTTTTAAATATATAAATGTCTAACCAATGTACTGTATACTTGAAACTAATAAAAATTAAAAATAAAAAATGTAGTATTAAATCAATGGCATTGGCTTCATTTGGAATTTGATAGAAATGTAGAATCTCAGGTTCCATCCCAGACCTACCGGATCTGAGCCTACATTTTAACAAGTCTTCTAAGTATTCCACATGCATTTTAAGTTTGAAAAGCACTATTCTACAAGATTTCTCCCCCACCTACAAAGCTGATTGATTATCTTCGATTAAGATGATTAGAAGCAATAGCATCCACATAGATCTAGGACCTCAGGACTGAGATAGAAGTTAAAGACATCTAATCCAAATCTTTCCAAGATTTCTTTTAGAAACAAAGATCCCTTGTGTAGAGCTAAAATTATTCTCCTTATGGTATTTACCCTTATATACTGCTCTGCCTTCTGGGATAAACCAGTATGTAGCTATTCTCTTTTTCCTATGATCGTTCCAACCTCTGAAGTCAGAAGCCATGCCTCTCAAGTCTTCTCTTCTCCTAAGCTCATTCAGTCACTCTTCATAGGGCACATTTCCACTTCATTCTCCAGACTGCTCACTTTCTTTACATCAGTCTGTAAAAGCCATTATTAATGGTCTGGAGCCTGAAGCTGGTGTAGGCAAGGTTCCAAGTGTAGAACAATTAAAGACAAATAAAGGTGGATTGTCACCTCCCTCTTTTAAGACACTAAATAATTATTCATTTCCTTAAGTTGAAATTAGCGATATCACCAACCATATCACACTATTGATTTATATTGAATTTATTGACAAATAAAACCTCTAGAAAGTTTCCACATAAGCTACTTTAAAATTATATCTGTAGTTGTTCTAAAGTTGAGTTTTGTAACCTAAGTGAAGATCTTGAAACTTATGTACACTGAGCTTCACTTTTTTAAAAAATTCAAGAAATATTAGTAATTCAAGAAATTCAAATTAAAGTAAATTATGACAAATTATGAGAAACATGGCTGAGTGAAAGATGTCTCTATATCTCTCCCATTGAAACAACAATGAGCTGAACTTCTAACACTCAACAAAAAACACCCAAACTGCACACCAACACGTCTGAGCATGGGATCTGTGCATAAGTGTTACCACAAGTCTGAACCCCGGGAGTCAGGTGGGAGAGTGGAAGAAACAAAGAAGATGCCTCTCGCAGCCAGGCTCCCTATAGGAGGAGAGGGGAGGGGAGAAGATGTGTCATGTTCACTTAACAGTCTTGTCTGGGAGAGCTGTGAGCTTCACACGACCGGCAGCAGTGCCCAGGCATCAGTGCAGAAAGCAGAGAAGTGGAGACGGCAGAGAAGCGAGGATGGCAGAGAAGTGGGGATGGCAGAGAACCAACAGTCGATTATTACCAGCCACGGTTGCAAAATGCAAGGCTGAACCACAGCCCCCATCCCCCAACCCAGATGGCCCCGCCTTCCATATTCTTTGAAACCGAACACTGTGGAGCCCCAGGGGAATCTGAGCAAACACTACCGAAATTGTCACTAACAATGACAGAGACTGAGACTGAGGGTAGTGAGCATGATTGAATATCTATAATTTTTAAAAAGCATTATTAAGACTTTATATAAAGCAGGGATCCAAAGGTTTACACGCCACCTACTGGAAACCAAAAGAAAAACACCTTCTTTGCAACAGGCTAATGAGAGACATTTATATAATAAATCTTCTTTCTGGAAAAACAGTAGAATACACGTCCATTAATGCCCAGGCAGAGAAAAAGTCCATTAAACACCATGAACAACTAAAGTCAGAAATAAATAGAAAAATCTCCAGAAAATAAGCTTACAGACATAGAAATATGCGACTTAAATGACAGAGAATTCAGGATGGTACTT
>NW_006443121.1:158859-174676 GCF_000325575.1 Pteropus alecto
AGATTCTGGGTTTTCATTACATTGAGTATTTTGTGCCTGCTGTCCTGGGTAGATTCTTTTGAGAAATCAGCTGCCAGTCTTATCGGTGCTCCCTTGTAGGTAACTGCTTTTCTATTGCTGCTTTTAAGATTCTATCTTTGTACTTAACCTTTGACATTTTAATTATAATATGTCGTGGTGTGAGCTTCTTTTGGTTCAGCTTTCGTGGGACTCTCTGAGCGTCCCGGGGTTGTATATCTATTTCCTTCACCAGGTGAAGAAAGTTTTCCATCATTATTTCTTCAAATAGCTCTTCAACTTCTTATTTTCCTTCAGGTATCCATATGGC
The DNA here is from genome assembly GCF_000325575.1 of Pteropus alecto. Classification (NCBI taxonomy): domain Eukaryota; kingdom Metazoa; phylum Chordata; class Mammalia; order Chiroptera; family Pteropodidae; genus Pteropus; species Pteropus alecto. Next base: position 159,188 of record NW_006443121.1, read on the forward strand.
ACAGATATTTTTACATTTAATTCTGTCCCATAGGCTCCTTAGATTATTACTATATTTTTGGCTTCTTTTTTCTTGCCATTCTGATTGTCTTCTGCTTTCTCATCTTCTATATTGGTGGTTCGATATAGAAGATGATGATCCACTCTGTTGATTCCCTCTAATATACTCTTCTTGTCAGATTATATATTCTTCATTTCTTACTGGTTCTCTTTTATTATTTCCATTTCTATATTATGTTTTTATTCCTATGTTAAAGTCCTCACTGAATTCATCTACTCTTCCCCTAAATTCATTGAGCATCTTTACAACGTCATAACTGTTTTCACCTCTGCATCTGTTAAATTGCATTAGACTCCATTATTTCTGGATCTCTTTTCTGTTCCCCCATATGGTTTCTACTTTTTCTTTCCATTTTGACTACCTTTCTGTGTCTATTTCTATGTACAACAAAGCTCCTAAGTCTCCTGGTCTTATTAGCATGGCTTCATGTAGTAGGTGTACAGTGGCACAGTCCAGAGAGGGGTTCAGCTGCAGGCCAAGTTTAGCCCCAGCCTGTGCCCCTCTAGGGCCACGTGTTAAGATTCAACAAGCAATCTTTAGATGCTGTGCTTACTGGTTCCTCAAGAGACCACACCAGAAACCGAGGCCAGCTGCCACCAATGTGGGTCCTGGATTTAGCTCATCAAAGAGCACCTGCCTCAACGAGGTTACAATTGGATGTGGCTTGGGTAGGGCCACTATTTGGGGAAGGTGGAGTTTCAGGGAATCCTCTGAGTGGAGCGACCTCTGTTACCCAGTTTGATAACGTCTCAGCTATGGCGGCACTGCGTGGGCACACTGGGAGGTGGGGAGGGCTCAACAGCAGAACAATGGATACCACCAGCACTTCTGCCTGGGAGAGAGCCTCACCTCCATCCCTCACTCCAACAACTCAGTGTCCCGCTGCAAGTTCCTGATGGCCCTTGTGTAGCAGACCTTGTGCTGGTGCTCAGAGCGAGCAGGTCTGTCATTGTGAATGTCTGCTCACTGACATGGCCCCTTTAAGAGGCATCTGCAGCTGCCGGATGCAGCTGCCGCAGCGTCTGTCCCACTCAGCCACTCAGAACCTGGCAGCCTCTCATCTTTGCCCCCTCCTACCTTCTTCCGATGCAGGTTGATTAATTATTTCTCTCTCTAGTTGTAGTGCTTCTGTTCAACTAGATCCCAGGAAACTTAACTTGCTGTTGCTCTGTGTTTCTGTTGCTACTTTGATTTGGTCACAAGAGGGATGAACAAAGCCTCTATCATCTATACCATTTTCCCATCTCTATCTGTGAAATCTTGAGCAAATTATTTAACTCTCAGACCCTCAATTTCCTTATCTGGAAAATAGCACCTATTTCTTTGGGATGTTTTGAAGATTAAATGAGGTAATACATGTTATCAAGTCCTTTGAACATAGTCCTCCATGAACATTAATACTTATATATACTATTGTTATTCATTGATATAATAATGAATGAGCATGAAGCAGCAATAAATTAAATAAGAAGCATAATGAAGTAGAAAGGATGCTGATCTGGCATTACTAGATCAGGATTCGAGTCTTGGCTCTACCACTACTACTGAGTACAGAAGCATAGATATGAAGGACATGTTTTAAGAAGGATGAGTGGTAAAGAACATATTTGGGGCATAGGTTTTGTGGAAGAATATAGTAGGATGGTGATCTCATGAACAATATTAAATGCCAAGTTTGGATCTTTGTAAGGAGTCAAGATATGACTGGCTTTGTGTTTTAGGAATGTATTCTAGAAGCAAAGTGGAGACCGAATTGCACTTAAAATTCTTTGCCTTGTGGACATTTCTACAGATAATTTTAGTATTTAATTTGTTCAGTTACTCACCATTTTAGCCTTGTGTGCATGTATACCTTCATGCCTAATACAGTCTTCTTCCTTCTTGTCTATAGAAGAAACTCCAATTCTTAGTCAGATACACTCATGTTGGTACAATTTTCCCAGGCTGGATGAATCAAAAATTACCAAAGTTATAATCAGTTTCCCCATATCCTAGAAAAATTCTCTATCCCATTAGCATTTGTCCTTGGCTGCCTTGTTCTGGCCTGAGTTCTACCTGTCATCCTGTACCTCTATCTGGTCAGGGCCCAGGACATAAATAAGATCTTAGATTCTATATTTTTTTTCCATAATGAAATATTTTGTTCTTGTTATCACAATGTAAAGTTGATTTCTCATGCCTGTTGCCACCTCCTGCCTCCCCATGTAAAGAGAAATAGAGAAAAAAAGGGACACCGGGGGTAATTCTCAAGTGGACATGGGAAGTTCAACTCAGGGAATTTGCCCAGAAATTTCTACTATCTTTCATTTTGTTTAATGTAGTTTTTCATAGAAAAAAAAATATATTTTGTTACATTTTTAACATTTTTATTGCACTGGAAGTATTAGAGTCCCAAAAGAGTCCAAGGAGCCAGAGGTGATATCTTCAGCAACAAATTCCCTCATTGGTTGCCAAGGACTGGCTCCCGTTCTCAAAACATTCTTCGAATATAAATAGGTGCCATATTGGGAACTGAACCTAATTTTAGAGAGGCAGCATGGGCCTTTCAGAAGAGTAGTTAACTAGGAGTTTCCTAGTAGTTAACTAGTAGTCTGATATTGACAATCTGTGGAACTCTTGCTCCAGACTCTCTTTGGGCCTGAGTCTCTCCATCTGACAAATGAGAGAAGAAATTGAACTGGGTGATCTTTGAGATCTTTTGAACTCTGATGTTTTCTGAGTCAACACTGTCTCATCGTTACCCCTCCATCCTGTGGTTAATTTTGGTGTTCTAACAGCAATGAGAAAGGAGAATTCCAAACCAGCCCCTCCCTCACATGGACAGTGTGTATATTTCCACCTCTAATATGGATTTCTACTCCTTCAAATAAGCTGACATACTGTTCTTTGTGGTTCATAGTGAGAACAACAAAGGTAAATTACCCACAAGGGAGCTAAATTGGGCTGATTGGCTTCAATAATAAAGTGGGATAATCAACTGAGCTAATTTTCTATACACTAATAAAGCGGCTTAATGGCCTTATATGAGCTTCCCAAAAGAAGATACCAGGAAGAAAGAGGTTCTAAAATAGTTATTTTTCTCCTGCAAAAGGAAAGGTGGAAGGAAGGAAACTTGCACTTCTTAAGGACCTACTATATCAGTCCCTGTGCTTATTATATGCCTTCTCATACATTACCTCATTCCACTATGAGGGGGTTCCAGATACAGTATCTGTCACTCCATGGGGTTGACTCCTCTTTATTCCTCACCGTCTCCTATCACTCTTCCTTGGTTGAAGAGGATGATTTACATAGAAAATGACCATTATTTTGCCAAAATAATGAGAGTAGCTGCCCCTACTAGAGTAGCTGCCCCTACTAGAATCTCCATTATCATATTTAATTCTCTTACCAGTTTCATGATGTGCAGATACTCTTGCCCTCAGGTAAGATAGATGATGAAACTTAAGTTTCACAAACTGAAATGATTTACCCAAGGTCACACCCTAGCAAGTGTCAGAGCTGGAAATGGAACCCAAGACTCTTGATACCATGCCCAGGCTTGTTTTTACCATCCCTTGTAGGTGCACTTAGATCCCTATATTCTTGGGGAATAGCAATAGCAGAAAAAGAGTAAACCTTAGGAACACTGAGCAAACACTTAGGCAATCGAGAGACTGGGAGAGCTTCCTATCTTTAGGGGCTCAAAAATGTTTCAAAGTCATCAAAATAGTTTTGAGAGCTGTTAGATTAATTATTTTCATTTAGAGCAAGGATCCCCAACCCCCAGGCAGTGGACCAGTACCGATCTGTGGTCTATTAAGAACCCGGCCGCACAGGAGGAGGTGAGCAGTGAATAAATGAGTGAGGCCCCATTTGTACTTGCAGCCATACCCCAGTGCTAACATCACCACTTCAGCTCCACCTCAGATCATCAGGCATTAGATTCTCATAGGAGCATGGGTCCCTGGTACCAAAAAGGTGGAGGACTGCTGATTTAAAAGAAACCATATTGTGAGACCAGTGAGGTTAGATATCAGTATAGCTTGAGATGGCTCTAGTCCACTCTCTCAGTCACCCCACTTTCTTTTCTTAATTTAATTTTTAAAAATTGTATAAATTAATTAATTTTTATGGTGACATTGGTTAATGAAATCCAGTAAGTTTCAGCTGTACATTTTAACAATATAGTATACGTGTGTGTGTGTATATATATATTTACATTGTGCGTTCACCTCCAATAGTTAGATTTCTTTCTGTCACCACATATTTCACCCCTTTTACCCCATTTACCTGCACCCTCTGCCCTCTCCCCTACCCTCTGGTAACTACTAATCTATTGTCCATGTCCATGAGTCTCTGTTTCTTTATATTGTTTTTTGTTGATTTTAGGTTTATATCTCACATATAAGTGATATCATGTGATTTTCAACTTTTTCTGTCTGGCTTATTTGGCTTAGCATGATTATCTCGAGGTCCATCCATGTTGTTGTAAATGGCAGTATTTCATCTCTTCTCATGGCTGAGTAATATTCCATTGTATACATGTACCACAGCTTCTTTAGCCAATCATCTATTGTAGGACACTTCGGTTCCTTCCATGTCCTGGCCACTGTGAATAATTCTGCTTTGAACATCGGTGTGCAGATATCTTTTCAGATATGAGTTTTTAAGTCTTTGGGGTAAATACCCAATAGAGGGGATTGCTGGATCATATGGTCGATCCATTCTTAGTTGTTTGAAGGCCTTCCATACTGTTTTCCATAGTGACTGTACCAGTTTGCAATCCCACCAGCAGTGTATGAGGGTTCCTTTGTCTCCGCATCCTCTCCAGCATTTGTTATTACTTGTCTTGTTGATTATAGCTATTTTACCAGGTGTGAGATGGTATGTCATTGTGGCTTTGATTTGCATTTCCCTAACAGCTAGAGATGTTGAGCATCTTTTCATATATTCGTTGGCCGTTTGTATGACCTCTAGGGAGAAGTGTCTGTTCAGGTCCTCTTCCCATTTTTTGATTGAATTATTTGTTTTTTGTTGTTATTGAGTTCTATGAGTTCTTTATATATTTTGGATATTAGGCCCTTATCAGAGGCGTTACTTGCAAATATGTTTTCTCATTCGGATGGTTGTCTCTACCTTGTTGACGATTTCATCTTAGTCCAAGGTCCATGAGTTTAGTTCCTATGTTATCTTCTATGAATTTTATTGTTTCAGGTCTTATATTCAGGTCCTTAATCCATTTTGAGTTAATTTTGGTGTGTGGTGATAAACAATCCAGTTTCGTTCTTTTGCAGGTGGCTTTTCAGTTTTTCCAGCATCATTGATTAAAGAGGCTTTCCTTTCTCCACTGTATGTTTTTGGCTTTGTCAAAAATTATTTGCCCATATAAACATGGGTTTCCATCTGGACTCTAGATTCTGTTCCACTAATCTGTGTGTTTGTTTTTCTGCCAATACCATGCCGTTTTGATTATTTTTGCTTTGTAGTATAATTTGAAGTTGGGCAGAGTGATGTCTCAAGCCTCATTCTTTTTTCTCAGGATTCACCCCATTTTCTGCGTCACTAAATTCTTCTTGTTTTCTCTGGCCCTCGCCTACTGCTTTTTAAAGAAAAAGAAAGCCTCAAAACTAACAAGAAGTTTCCTGGAGCCCACTAGTCTCCCTCAGGCTCCATGAGATAAAGTACAAGGCCTGGGCCTGTAGCCATTTGTATCTCAGCTCCAAGAACTCACCCATAACAAAGAGTAAAGGAAGGAGTAGAAAGAGTCCAGTGAGGTGGCAAGAGCTAAATTGCTCCTTTTCCACAGCAAAATAAACTCATGATAAGAGGGACCTCAGCAGATTCTGACCAAATCATCTGACATAAGCTATAAAGCCTTCACTGACACAGAGTCATGAATTTACACCTACAGACACCTAATGCCTTCCACACACATGTGCTTCCTATCTGGTACCAAATCTTATACCAGGTACACTAAGCAACCTTCTTGCATTAACTCTTCTAAACAACCCTAGGGAATGAGGTTAATAATATCTAATGTTCATTGAACACTTACTATGTTTCTGGCTCTGTTCTCTAAGGTTTGCAGGTGTTTACTCCTTTAATCCTCATGACAACAAATCTATGAGGGAAGCCTACTGTATTGCATCAATTTTTAGATGTACTTTAAAAAATTAACATCATTCAAATATAGATGTATCATGTTTTCTTCCTTTAACATTTTGTTTTTCTTTCACAGCACTTATCACAAATTATACATTTGCTTGTGATTACATGTTTCACTAAATTTTCAGCTCTTTGAGGGCAGAACACTTTGAACTTCTTTAACCTTCTTGTTCACTATCATATCCCCGGCACTCGGCACACAGCCTAATGAACAGTAAGTACTCAGAAAATAATGAATGAATTAATCACACAACAACTAAGTAGACAACTCAAACTAGAAAAGTTCTGTTTCTAGGCAGAAATATTTACAAAATTGACCCACATTAATAAAGCTTTTTCAAGAAAGTTTGATTCAACATCAATTGCTTTGGAAACTCTTTTCATATCTCTTTCTCCTTCCTTTCATTCCACCCCAACCTTCTTGCTCTTCACATCATTGCCTTAATTGATACGTCCTCAGAGAAGGCATATCTGATTCCCTAATTATATTCTTACCTTGTTATTTTCTATGACAGCAACTTGTTTACTTTTTACATAAAGTTTATTATAGTCTAGTTATTTTACTGAATTATTTGTTTACTTATTCTTTTCATGCTACTCCCATGAAAACATAAAGTCCATGTTATCAAGACCTTATCTATCTTTTTCATCACTATATTTTTATGGTACATGCATAGGAGAAACAGAAAATAAACCATAAATGTATATTTCAAATAGAGTAAAATATTATGGAGAAAAATAAAGTGATATAAGATTGATGCTAGGTAGTTAAATGGCATAAACGGGGGTTGTGAGGTTTGAAGGGAGTCATATAAGGGTACAGATAAGGGTACTCAGCAGGCTTGGAGGCTGAAAACAATGCAATAGAAACTTAGAAACTAAATAGGTTGTGAAAATGAGTGAGATGCCATAAGAGAGTCTGGGAAGGACCCTTTTCTGTGGTCCTTTTTCATCAGGTGAAAGGAGCAAGAGAAAGCTAGGACCTCTACCTAGCTGAACTTCCTAAGCTCTGACCAGCAGCAAGGGACTCAAGCTAGCCAGCAATATTTCTTAAGCCGAAGGCCAATAAGTAAACTCTTAGGCCTTTTAGGGCTCAGCATTTCCACTGATAGGTTGTACAACCTTAAGCAAATCTTTGTTACTCTCTGACCTGTGCCTTCCACATCTGTAATATGTGGGCTTTGGATTATCTGGTCTATAAGAATTCTTTAGAACAGAACATTCTACAACTGTATGAAACCTGACCAAGTCTACTTCCTGGCCCTGTGTCTTAGAATCCTTAGCCCCTCTCTACTTCACCTCTGCCTGGAAAGAGAGCCTTATTCTTATCTATCATCCTCAGTCTACACAAAATCAGGCTTCCCAACTCTGGCTGGAAGGATGTGGAAGGAGCAGGGGAAGAGGACTATCCCATGAAGAGAAGGCAAGAGTTTTCCATGAAATGTCCATTAAAGTGGAAAATTGTCAAGCTATAGAAATAATCGTGTGTGTTACTGACCACATCTTAGGTCCTTTTCAAAGCTTAGGAGGAAAGGAGAAGAATGGGATCTAGAACAATGGCGTTTAAGACAGTTTTTAAGATGAACTCCTGCCATAGTGAATCTGAGATTTGGGGGAAATTCTGGGGAACAGACTTTTTAAGTTGCCTTTATCCTTTCATATAATATCTACAGGACATCCTAGGCTCCACAAAGCTGAAAAGACCAGTTCTTGACATTAGGTTAGTGCTGACTTGAGGTAAACGCAGGCAAACATTTTCAGCACTGTGAAGGTCTTATTCTCCATTATTTTACCAGATTCCTGCTATTAGCATTCCTGAGAATTAAAATAACATTTCCAAACCCCCATAGCTTAAAGTAGAAGAAGCGAGGCTCAGGAAAGGGGAGTGATTTTTCCAATGTCTGGAGCTGGAGCTGGGCTCTAGACTCACCTTCCAATGCACTATGCTGCCATTGGGCCTCAAGTCAACCAGCCCTATCTTTTCCTTTTAGTCTTTCTCAGTCACCAACATGTCACTACTATCTAAGTCCTCAAGCTATAAGACTTTATAGGTGAGAGGTTCTCAAGAGCTATAAGAATATCACAGAATTTAGAATGTGTAGGTTGGAAAGGTGCCTAGAGATCATCTAGCCAGTGGTTCTCATAGAATCATCAACATGCCTAAGAGGATTTATCATAGTCCCAGCAGTGAGTGGTGGGAGCTGATGGGAACAGAGTATAGGGTCAATAATTATCAAGGAGCATTGCATCAGAATCACATGATGAAGTGGAGAAAAACAGTGCAGTTGCACACTATGTGTAATCAAGGGAATTTAGATTATAGAGTTAGCAAGTAAAGGAAAAATTAAGAATGGTTAAAATCTCCCTTAAAAATCTTTTAAATCACCAGGACCTGGGTGGGCATTTAGAAGTCAAAAAGCAAGATTTAATTTTTGTTTATCTTGCTGTATATTCTGGATGTGGCCTCTCTTCCCTCCTGGGGTCAGTGGAGACCAGTTTAAATTGGTGAAAGAGTGACAGAATAAATAAAGCACCTTTTCTCCCTTTGCCAAGCAACATGCAACTAAATGTCCATTAGTTAAATATGTGCATAATGCAACACCACTGAAAGAAGGGGAATTTTTCCACCTATTCCACTTCTACATACACTGGCCCTGACCACAGATTTCCCTGGGATTGCCCCAACCAGAGTAGGTCCCAATATTGCACACATTCCTTTTGTCTCTCCTCTCACTTTCCTTGTTATCTATCACAATCAAGCACATATGAAACTTTTTATGTCTGTGTTTGTTCCTGGGCCCAAGACCTCATTAAATTTGCATCTCGCAATAGCCATGTAGTGTAGCCAGATCAGGACTCATTACCCCCATTTTAAAAAGGAAGAGACTGAGGCCAAAGTTACACAGTGCCAGTAGCAGGGTTGTTCAGTTCTGGTTTCCATTTCAGTGCTTTCTACCATACCATTCTCTGGATATGTAAAAGAATAGCTGCCATTAATGGAGCACTTATTCTTTGCCAACCTCTGTGCCAAGCAATTTGCATTTATTAGCTGAATTGAGAAGATGGTTGGTGGTATATGCAGAATGAATTGGAGGAAAAATTGCAGGGAGGGCATCAGATAGAAAGCAAATGAAATTGGTTACATGGAATAAGAGCACATACTGGGAAACTAATGGTGGAAATGGAAAGAAAAAGATAAGTCAGTGAGACTTTCACTGGGTTGGCTGGAAAACAGCAGGGTTCTGAGTACACAAAACATATGAGTTTTGATGGAGAAAAAGATAAATAAATGTATTCTCTAAAGCAGTGGTCCCCAACCTTTTCGGCACCAGGGACTGGTGCTCCTATGAGAATGTAAATCTTGAAGATCTGAGGTGGAGCTGAGGCAGTGAGGCTAGTGATGCTGGGGAACAGTTGCAAGTACAGATGAAGCTTCAGCTCTCTAGCCTGCCACTCACCTTCTGCTGTGCAGCCTAGTTTCTGACAGGGCTGCTGACTGAGACTCAGGGGTTGGAGACTCCTGCTCTAAAGAAAGATGCTGTCTAGATTGCTATACAACATCTGTGAAGCTAGCTAGTTTCTAGAAGAATCCCAACCTAGTGTAGACATACTTCTGTCACCATACTTCTGTATACTCCTCCCCCAAAATGGAACTTCTCTCAAATGTAGTTATTCATTGGTAGCTTCAAATGCATCTCACTCTTCTCCAAGTACTGGCAATAAATCCTGCTCCATAGTCCCTCGAAATTCCATCAGCTTTCACTTCCTCAAGGGGTATATCTGAGGAAAGGGTGGTGGTGGCAGCAGGATTCTGGGTCTGAATAATGAAAGCGAGGGAGCTCTCTACTGTGTCCAGCTCCATTCTAGCTTTCAAATACAAATTTCAACCTACGTCTCAAATTCAACAAGTTTAAAACCTACCCTTGATTCAATCTCCTTGATTTTTTTTCTATAAATAGTCTCTCCATTCTCCTATCCCCAAGACTAAATTTCGGAAAGATTCCAGACTTCTACTTCCCTCTGTGCCCCACAACATCAAACGAATCACAGAGTCCTGTAAATTCTTCCACTGCAGCAGAGCTGACATCAATATGTGCCTTTTTATATGTAATGCCCAAATTAAAGATCTCATTACCACTGACCTGGATTATTGTAATAACTGCCTCCTCTCTCACTCTTCTGATATATCCCGTGCCAAACATTTACCTACTTACTGAGCCTTTGTGACACCCTGTACACTGGACTAGTGATAGAGACATAGATAAACTAAAACCTTGCCCTTAAGAACCTCACCATCTATCTCAGGAATACGGGTGAACGATCAATGGAAAAATAAACTCTGACAAGTGGTAAGTTGGAAGCATGGATTAAAAGGCTATAGAAACATAAAAAGAAATAAATGTAGTATTTTTGTTGTGATGATTGAGGGAAAAGATTTGAAAGGAAGGCTTCACAGAAGAAGTAACATTTCATTAGAATCTTAAAGGTCTAATAGTTGACCTGGTGAAGAAAAGGGAGCAAAACATTATATGCAGAGGCAAGGGCATGTGTGATGATATGAGGTGGTAACACCAGAAATGTTGAGCATCCTGAATGGTCAAAACACAAAGGCCTAGTCAGTAAGGCAGGAGATAGGGTTCAACTGGAGAAGGCAGAAACCCAAAACTCCTCTTGGAGGAAGTGTAAATGCAGAAAAGACTACACAACCACCTCAGACAGGATTCAGCCTCAGGGGGATGTCCAAATGGGGACTTGTTTTCTGGCAATAGGATTAGAGCTCAAAAGTGTATCCAGGGATCTGCCAGAGCAGGACTATCATTCAGCAGCCAGCTCCTTCTGGCCTCATTTGAGCAGTGAGCCTAGCTCATCGTACCTTGCTCTTTCCCCCAGGGGCACAGTCAGGATTGGCTCCGGTCTTGCCAATCTCTACCATGATCTAGCTCTTTCTAACTTTCCATCAGCATCTCTAGAACTTTTTTATCCCCACTCTGTACTTCTAAGAACCAGCCTGTACCTTCCCAAAGGAACATCTGGCCCCTACACATTCTTTACCAGGCCTCATCAGCATTTGGCAGAGTATAGACCCAGAGCACCCTGAATTCTTTGCTTTTACTATCCCATCCCAAAGTACTCTCCCAGCCTCACTGGGAAATCTCTCAGCCTCACTGACTCATACTGTGTGTGTGTGTGTGTGTGTGTGTGTGTGTGTGTGTGTGTGTGTGTGTGTGTGTGTGTTGTGATAGTCCCACTAGGTCCTTCAGAACAGAGGCCCTCTGTGCTTTTGCCACTTGTGGATTCCCCATGGCATTCAGTGCAAGGTCTTGGTGTGTGTGTGTGTGTGTGTGTGTGTGTGTGTGTGTGTGTGTGTGTTGTGATAGTCCCACTAGGTCCTTCAGAACAGAGGCCCTCTGTGCTTTTGCCACTTGTGGATTCCCCATGGCATTCAGTGCAAGGTCTTGAAGATTGGAAAGATCCAGTGATGTTTTTCGGTGAATGAGAATGGCACTAAGCTCTAAACTCAAATCACTTCTTCTTGCTCTTCCCTACGTCCTTGAACCATAATTCCTGTGTCTGCAAATTGGCCAGGAATTCTCCTCACACTTGCCAGTCCATGCCTCCATTCTCTACTCCTTTCACACTCAGCTAAAGGTCTTTTCTTGCCTTGGCCTGTCCCCTCTGCTCAGGATCCCTAGTCCCTGTTTATCTTCCCTGGGGCGCCCTAGCCCCTGCCTCTCTCTCTATAGTAACCTCAACCCTGTGCCCCTCTTTCATGGCTGTGCCCCAACTCTTTCTTTGCAGCCTAATTCTCTGGAGCTTTATCTGCAGCCCATACTTCCACCATACCCCTCTCACTGAGTTATTGGTTCTACACCAACTCTCTCCCTTCCCCTTCACAGCTCTCCTTATAGCCCAAACCCAGAGCAGTCTTAGGGTCAGAGGGTCTCCCCAGCCCCACCAGTCCAATCAGTCCCAATCCAATTCAACCTGGTGAACTGGTAACTAATGTCCTTATTTAGTAGGCAAGGAGGAACCTAACTGGGTGGCTGGCAGGCAGGCTACAAGGAGATCCAAAACCTTCCAGCAGAAACAGCAGGAAGATCACACAGTCTCTGCTCTCTGGGCTTCTCTGTAGCCTCCAACACCAGAGTGGCCGTGATACAACCCTGTGTGAGTTCTCTCTCTCTCTCTCTCTCTCTCTCTCTCTCTCTTCTCCCCACTTTCCCCCTCTCACACCCTCCCCACCTCCTTGGATACCTAAACCAGCCTCACTCCCAAGCCCTCTGGACGTCCCTGCCCAGAAGTCCCTGCCCTTCGGGGCACCAGGGAGGGGAGCAATGTACTGCCAAGGATAGCTGGATAGCTTCACTGCTGCGACAGCCAAGTCATTTCCCCACTGCCCCAGCTGGTGACGGTGCCACGAATTTCTCACACGCTAGGACTGCAACTCCAGGGCCCACACCTCTTCCATCCCTCAGGTGTAGGTAGTAAAAAACAAGCCCTGCTGCTGGCCACCCACGGGCCAAATCTTATCTGGTCAGCCTCTGTGCATGGGCGCCCACAGTGAGGATCAGAGCGAGGTAAGTAGTTGCGGAAGCAGGCGAGGAACAGGTGGTCAATTGTGCTCTGCAGTGTGGCCAGGCTCCCCACCAGAGGATGCACTCTTGGTGTCTGGTGTGTGATGAAGGCTACAGTGGGAGGGAGAAGCTTCCCAACGTCTAAGGGCTCCACCTCTGGCAGCCTCAACACCTGCCAAAGCCCTGCTCTCTCACCCCAAACTTAGAGGTATGGACATCACCTCCAAGGAGTTAAAACTGCTTCCTTCTTCCCTGACCCACCAGGATTAAGCGCTGGGAAGTCAGATCCTGTGAAAGTAGAGTGCAAGAGGGCTCTCCAGGGTTGGGTTCACAGCTGTCGGATAAGTGCCGCATAGGCAGAAGCGAGCCTTTTCCCAGACTGCAGATGTCAATTCTCCACCCCCTCCCAGAACTCAGAGAGGGTAAGGACTTGCTACTTTACTCCATCCAGCTCCAGAAGCTTTTCTCTTCTAAGCCACATTTCATTCATCCCTTAAATGAGGCTACCAAATTCCACTTAGAATACTGCTGTGAGGATCACAGGGGACAATGTATGTGAAAGAGCACAGCACAACTCTTGATATGCAGTAGTCACTAACTTTTACTTCTCTTTCCTCTTGAATCTTCAACTTTTGAATGATAGAAATCTGGCACATTTCATGTGGGGTCAAATTCTTGACCCTCTAGGCCCAAAGCATGCTGAATTATCTCCTCAGGGACAGAGGTTGGAGAGACAAGTGGGGATGTCCAGGAATGGTCCAGAAGAAAAAGGGAACCTCGACGGTGAAAGGAGAAACTCAGGTGACTAAAGTATTACAAGGAGAAGAGTTGGAAAATTAGGAGGAGATGCCAGCAGGGAGATGGAACCTTAGAAAGAGATGGACTCTCCGAGATTTGAATAGGGGAGCCCCAGGAGAAAAATTAGATCCCAGAAGAAAAAGGAGGAAGCCTCAGAGATTTAGAAGATAATGGAGAAAAAAATGTGGTTCTACAGAGAAATAAGGGACAGCAAAGCGCAAGAGATCAAGAAACTTCAGAAACCTAAGAGTAGGATAAGATTGCAGAAAAGAGGTGGGGACCAAAGGATGCCAGGAGATCACAGGAGAGAAATGGGACTGCAGAAAATAGGTGCAGCACCAGTGATTTAGGAAAAGGTCTATAAGAAACAGAACTGCTGGAAAAGGATGGAATCTGGTAGAGAGAGAAAAGGGATCCTAAGAGGGAGAAAAACTGTGGAAGAAGAGTGGAGGGGTATAGAGCCATGATTTAGGGAGAATACACACACATACACACACGCACACACACACACACACATATGCACGCGCGCACGCATGCACACACACACACACACACACACACAATGAACAAACAAACACACAAAAAACAGAAAAGCCATGAGATGTAAGTATAAGTGGTCCCCAGAAAAAGACTGCAGGAAAAAAAAAGATGAAGCCCCAGGGAAAGATGGAGGAGTGGGGGCCCAGATAAAATTATGATCCAAAGAAGGATGGGACTCAAAATCTAAAGGGAGGGTATTATAGGATTGAGGTAGGAAACTTCAAGAAAAGGGGTAGAGTTGCAAAGATACAGGGAGGAGGCAACAGAAAAGTGGTATAGCCCCAGGATGTGATGAGACCTTGAGAAAGAAAAGAACCCTAAAGCAGGTACATCTTCAGAGATGTAAGGATAAAGTCCCCAGGAGAGAGATAATACCCCAAAAAAAAAAAAAAAAAAAGGTGAGGTCCCAGGGATATAGAAGGCAATTCCTAAGAGAAAGTTCAGACTCCATAAAAGAGGAATTTGACTGCTAAAAAATATGGAGTTTATTTCCAGGGTGATGAGACTCTTCTACAAGTGATTATTATGGTAGTGGTTACACAATTCTGTGACTATGCTAAAAAGTGAATCGTATGCTTTATCTTATTTTATTTATATTTTAATTCCTTCAGTCCCAAAGGTAGGTTCTGAGCAACACAATACATCATCCACTTTGCAGATGAGACTGGAAAAATCGAGGGCTTTGTCCAGGGTTCTACAGGGGTTTCTGTCCAGCTTAAACCCTCATTCCCAGGAACTTTGCTCTATTCATTGTTCTTGCTCACCTGTTTGGCCTGGGTGTCCATGTTTGTAGCAACTGGCACTTCTTTTTTTTTAAATAAATTTATTTATTTTATTAGTTTCACATATACAGTATATTGGTTAGACATCTATAATGTTCATAAAACAATGCCCCCCAATTGCTCCCTCCCTCTCCTGGCCCTCCATTTAGCCATCATAATACTAACTGCATTCCCTCTTCCATGTTCCTCATGCCCAACTGACACTTCTTAGTGTTTAGACAACATAATCCTGATAGAGTTAATCTTTAACTAGTCGACAATCATTAGATTCTCTCTTTACAATATATACTAAGACATGGATGGACTCTCTAGCTGTATAATGGGAGGAGCTAGGATTGTGAGATCAGGTCAAACTGCCATGGCCATTTCTAGATAACGTGCATACTTTTGAGTATGCAAAGATTAGATACCCAGAGTTGTATGCTTTAAATGAGTTAACTTTACAGAAGCTGAATATCTCAATTGAGATATTATGTATGTATTATATATGCGTATATACATATAGAGAGAGAGAGGAGAAAAGGAAGAAAGAAAGAAAGAAAGAAAGAGAGAGAGAGAGAGAGAGAGAGAGAGAAAGAGAGAAAGAA
>NW_006443121.1:175078-212527 GCF_000325575.1 Pteropus alecto
ACAAACTAAGTTAGGGACATGGAAAGGAGAGCCCCAGAAAGAATTTGGACTCACAAATGGATAGCCCTAGATATAGAGTGAGGAGACACCAGGAGGGACATAGAGACCGCCCCCCCAAAAAAAGTGCCCTGCAAAATTGGCGGGACACACAAAAAAAGGTAATTCCAGTAATTTGGGGCAAGTATGTTGAAAAAAGGATTGCAGAAAAGGGGTAAAAATCATGGTGGTGTAAAGAGGGGTTTCTACGCAAGAAACAAAACTGCCTAAAAGTGGGGGAGTCCCAAGCTGCAGGGAGGGGACCCTAGGAGAGAGATAGAATTTCCAATAAGAGTTGTGTTGACATAAGAAATATTCAAACATGTAGAGAATTTTTAAAGGTATTTGAGTTTAGTTGAGCCAAACTGATGACATTGCTGGGGAACAAGATCTCAAATGCTTCTGAGAATGACAGTTTGCAGTTTTTTAATGCATTAGGAATTAAGGAGGGGACATCAGGAAGATTATGTGGAAGGCATGAGAAAGCAAGGCAGGGATTGGATTACAGGATAGTTAAGATTATGTTCTCTCTTGAGGGTTGTTACCCTTCTGAGGAATCTGCAGAAAGAGGCAAAGGTGGGTTGACCTAGATGCACAGAAACAATGGAGAGGGCTTACTTAAGGAAAAGATAAAACTTTTACTAAAGAAGTTATATGCCTGGGGCATGAATACCGACCATGACCTGCTCAGTTAGGAATTTATAATCAGATTACCCTGCGAGATTACTTTCAGTTAGATTTATTACAGTGCCCCCTTTTTGACCCACAGCTGAAACCCAGGTAATTTGGAAATGAAATGCCAGGGGAAAAGATGAACCCCAGAAACTTGAGGACTGTGACTCTAAAATAGTTATAGGACTTCAGAAAATTGTCACAACACTGGAGATTGATTAAAGGTTTTTAAAAAGAGGGGTAAAACACATAGAAGACATAGAGCTTAAGAGACTCAGGACAAGAAGGGGTACCTTATAAAAATGTGGGCTACCAAGGACTTGGAGAAGAAAGCAACTTTAAGAGAGAGGTCAGTACACAGAAAAAGGGTGGATTCCTAGGAAAGAAGAGAGAAGAGTCCCCCAGGGACTTCCAGATGCACAGACCTCAGAACAGTATGGCTATCAAAGAAGGAGCTTTCAGAGAAGAAATTCACCCCAGAAGAGGGCTGAAACCTCAATCTGGCCTCCATGTTTACCTTTTCTGTCTCCTATCAGGCTAGGTTGAGATGTCTGAGTTTAGGGTTATGGTAGATAAGGAAATCTTCAAGGAGGAGTTTGGGATAGGTCACGACACCCAACCTCAGGGTCTTAATTAAAACTTTCCCTTCTCCTACTTCCTCTTTTCCCTTATCTCAGCCACCTACCCTAACCTTAATCCTAAAGGGCTCACAGACCACTATGTTTTGAATGATATTTGAGCATAGGGGCCTCCTTGCTTTTTTCACATTTCTGCTAATTAGCCTGAGGTTTTTTTACCCCCTTCTCTTTTAAGGCTCATTTTATTAGTTTTAGCTATTTCATTCATGTATTAATATTATTATCATTATAATCACTGTTGTCAGCGCACTACCTAAAATATAAACCTACTAAGAGAAGTGAAATCATGTAATAAGACAAAGTAAAAAATGGTATATTATCTAGTTCTGTGTTGAATATAATTCACTTTCCCATCTTATCCTCAGTTTCTTCATTTGAAATTTTCTATGTTATTCTGTGATTCTTTAAATCAGTTTCTGGACAGCACATTTACTCATTTACCTCAGGGCGTCAATTAGGAGAGTCAAGGCAGTTACTGGTACTCAGGGCAGCCTATTCCCCACAGTAGAGTTGCAAGAGCTCCCCAGGTCGTCTCACTGTCAAATCATACTAGCTGTCCTGGCTGGGCCACCAGGGGCTCCTGGGAATCCAGTGTTTGGTGCAGGTGCAAGAAGATTCTATTTTCACATTGGGCTTGGTGGTCTGACAGTCACTGATGCCTCCACCCTGTACTGTCAGTGAGTGAGGCATGTGACTGTTTGATTGCTTATACCTGCTGATCATCACTCAGAAGAAATATGTGTCTTAGAGGCAGACTCTTGGGAAGCCTTGGGCACCCCATTGTCTTCAGTCTTGAGCTCATAGTCAAGAGCCTTTAAGATGGGGCATCAGAGAACCTCAAGGATCTTCAATCAGTATGCCAAGAAAAGATCTCCAAAGGATTACATTGCTCCCACAGAGTGCAATGCCCTCTCAGTCGCTCCCATCCCACAGGAATCCTAATTTATTAAATTGGTCAGCTCAGCCAGAATTTTTCCAGAGGATAGTGGGTAAATTTCATCTCCCCTTGGTCTTTCTCTGCCATACTCAGAATCTCTGCATTATGTGGTAGCTGTCAAGGAATAGGAGCCTCTGTAGGACACTGCATTGCTACTGCTGGCACAAATCCAGAAAGAGAGAGACCCAGAAGGACGATGGGTTGTTGATGAATTTTATTGGGGACCTAAAAGTCTAGAAATTATGTTGGGTAACATTTATAAATTAGCACTACTATTTAGTTTATGGTAAGCACCCTGTGTAAATTATGGACATTCTAAGCTTAACTAGTCCCTAGGCACACTCTTTAGCCACTAATAACCAAGTTTCCACATTCTTCCCCCATGAACACATCCCCTATATCTTCTCAGCCCCAATCAGGGTTAAACACAGAAAATCCCCTGTGTCCCAAGTATCTTTCTCCTTCCCATGCCCTCAGCTGAAATGAGGGATACTTGCTCTAACCAAAGATGCATGAGAAGTGGGAGAATAAACTATCCCTCTCCTTGCCTTTCCCTCCCAAGGAAAATACCCATAAGGGGAAGTAGAGCCCACCCAGCCTTCCTAACTGGAGAGAATAATTAATATTTAGTCTTCAATCCCTCCTACCTCCTTCCCCTACACATCCTACATTTAGCTAGAGTGAGTCCAAACACAACTCCTTCATGGATGTCAAAGCTGGAAGAGAACTACACTGTTCTCCTCATTTTACAGGTGGGAAACTGAGACTCAGAAAGAAGAGATTTTCGCAGTTACACTGTTAGTGATAGAATATTACCATTTCCTTCGTTCTCAGCACCACCCCTCCCACCCAACTCACACAACTCTGAAGATTCTACAGTATTGGAGCAATTCATTCACACTTAAATATTAGGCACTCGATGTGTTTCCCTTACCAGATGGATTACCACTGAAAAGAAAAACTCAGGACAGGGCTATACATAATCAAAGTAATGAACCTACCAGATACCTTCTAGAGTATCTGGTATGTGCTATCAATAATAGCTGAGAGAGATTGGAGTGGGGAAAGTGGAACAGGGTAGAGCGGTAGCGGGGCAAAGGAAAAGGAACATCAACAATGTCTTCATTTTGACTTAGATTTATAAAGCCCATCCAGCTCATGTATGATTCTTCCCCATCACAGACAGCTAACACTGTGTATAAAAACCAAAGCCCTCCTCCTGAAGCCAGCCCTAAGATAGCTACCTCGGACAGGGGCAAAGTGATAAAAGGCCAAGGTAAACACTCACATTATTTTATTTCTCACTTACCACTTAGTAGCCCCAGACCACCCTTGGTTATCTGAAGCTTTTATTGTGGAAGGTGGGGTTTTTCAAGAGGTTTCCATTTTATCACTTTCCTTGGCCTCTGAACTGCATTTTCCTCCCTGGAAAATAGTTCCTTTTTCTCTAAAGTTATGATACTGTGGGCTGCCTACATAGCCTGTCTCACCACACGAGGCTTAGGAGCTAGACAAAGAAATAAGCAATAAGGCTCTTAAGCTTTTGTCTGTTGTTGTTGTTGATGATGATTTTTTTTTATATATAGAGGAAGAGAGGTGGTATGTAGATAGGGGATTTATTTATAGATACTCATTTTTCAAAATCCCCTGTAGGCTCTGAGTTCTGGTCCATCGTACACGTCATCTTGACAATCCTTTACTCTGAGAGCAGGAATAGGGAGGCAAATACATATCTTTATTTCTATAGTGTGACTTCTATGTAAATTATGCAAGCGAGTGGCAGAGTGTGTGTTCACAAATGTATCTATGAGTGTAGTTAAGTTTCACACGTCAGTTGTAAAAGTTCATATGTTCACATTTCAGCTAAAACTAGTACAGTTAACATTGCTGGTTAACTTGGGCATGAATGAAAACAAACTTCCAAGGACTAAAATGTTATAGAACAAAATTCATTTATTCTAATTTCCCTAAATACTACCGAAGGGGTCTGTGTGCACATCAGTCTTGGCAGACATACACACACATCACTAGAGAGGATATTATTGTAGGGACACTACAGCTATTTTCTTGACATGGTGGCTCTTGGAGTAGAAACAAATGCTAAGTTTAAAGACTAGATCCTTGAAAATACCTGGGGCCAATTGGGTGCTTCGGAAGCTTAGTTCTTCTTTTGACTTAAAACAACTCATTGTGTGAGCCTGGGCAGATTTCTTCAATTCTTCAAGTCTGTTTTCCCCATCTGTAAACTTGGGCTAATGACCCTAGCTTTCCTTTCTTCATAGTTTGGGAGTTAGAGAGGCAAAATATCCAACATAATATCTGACAGAGTAGGGGCTCAATATATAGTAATTGCTGTTCTGTGGAGAGCAAGGGCTGTGCTCTGTACTTGTCTTACCATCCCCTGTCCAGCTTCCATTCTGGAGAGGAGCCAACTCCTTGGCCCCAGAGAAGTTCTTGTCGAAATGACTAGGGTGGGTGGTAGGTAGGTAGACTGGTTGGTATAATCATTTTGAGCCCCCTAAGCCCTATCTCTACCAAGTTCAAAGCAAGAAGAATTGGCATCAGCCCATTTGTGCTTGGACCTCTGCCCCAGTGCACATGGAGTGGTGTTATTCCTTTCTGCTTGCTTCCTTATGGTAGTGAGAGCCCTTCTTCAGCATTATCTCCCAGAGCTTCTACTCCTTCTACCTTCTTCCAGACATATGCATTTACCTATCTACAAATTTTATAAAGTTCTTTCACTGGATGTACCAAAAGGTCAATGGCAAGGTCAACCTTCCATGGGTGAAGTGGTAACTGCCTCTCTGCAGTACCAAGTAAGGTTCTGTGACCTAAAACATTATCTTCCTTGATGCTACTGCTATCTTAACTTTATGAGTCCTAGATATTTCAGTGGAAATGACTTTATCAAGGAAAAAGAGGGCATGGTTATGATCTTAGGCAAATTGCTTCTCTTTGCCTCACTTTATTCATTTGAAAAATGGGGTTGATTATTTCATCTTAATTGCCTTTTAAGGTCTTCTGAGAATAAAACGAGACAAAGTATGGTCTTCGTGAACCAAAAAAAGTACAAGCCATATATTCATTCTCAAGTCTAAGAAACAAAAATCAGTCAACACAAATGAGGGGTGGGCTGGGGACAGTCATGTGCCCTGTAATGACATTTCAGTCAATGACAGACCACATATAACATGGTTCCATAAGATTACAATGGAGCTGACATTGTAGCCATCATAAGGTCATCTTAGTGCAACACATTACTCACATGTTTGTGGTGATTCTGGCATAAACAAAGCTACTGTGCTGCCAGTCATATGAAAGCATAGCACATATAATTATGTACAGTACTTAATACTTGATAATGATAGTAAACAACTATGTTACTGACTTATGTATTTACTATACTATACTTTTATTGTTATTTTAGAGTGTACTCTTTCTACTTACAAAAAATTTACTGTAAACAGTATGCCCTGTTATGCTTCTGTAGCCTCATATATCTTGTGTTTACTGAATTACTTGATTTCATCATTTTCTCTTGTGCTTGAATTAATCTTGTGTTGTTTTATAAATTTAGTGTAACCTAAGTGTACAGTGTTTATAAACTACAGTAGTATACAGTAATTGAAGGAGGACCTGATACAAGGACCCCCATATTATGGGACTCATGGTATCCCAGCCTCACCTCTTCTTACCCTATAGCTTGTAACTGCACACAAACTTAATTTCTTTTTCTCCAATTCAAGCTGATTTTGCCTAGATGATGGCATTATGACTCACTTGCTTTTTTTTCCCCACCCTTATCCTCTGTATGCCTGCTTCTTTAATCATTAAGCCTTAGGACATAAGATTAAGATTAACCTAGCCTCAGGTCTAAAACCACAGGGACAATAAGTTTTGGTTGGACTTAACATCTTGGTTTTAGATGTGTTTCAACCCCAGGACCATCAAAGCAAAACTACAACCCCACTAGCCAAGGAACCAGGTCACAGGATCATATGGAATGGTGCCATGGCTGATTTCAGAACTAAACACAATGATCAATTACCTCATTCTTTTTTAATCATCCAATCAGTAGCACCCATAACACCAACTCCCTTAGTTTCCATGATGACTGTTTTTTCCCCTATATAATCTGTGCTTCCAAGATATTCAGGGAGCCAGTCCTTTGAGTGATAGCTCACTTGTGTCTCTAGGACTTGCAATTCTCTAATAAATGCTTATTCTATTTAGCCCATCTCCTGTGTTGATCTTTTGGCTGAGCGGCACAGGCAGTATGTCCCCTGGACTCTGTTGTCCTATGGTTTTGTAATGTCCTAGGCCTTCGCATTTACTCATCACTCACTAACTCACCTAGACCAACTTCTAGTCCTGCAAGCTCCATTCATGGTAAGTGCCCTATATAGATTACTGTATTTTATCTTTTATACTAGATTTTTACTTTACTTTTTCTATGTTTAGATAAGTTTAAATACACAAATACCATTGTGTTATAATTGCCTATAGTATTCAAAACAATAGAATTCTGTATAGGTTTGTAGTCTAGGAGCAATAGGACATACCATTTAGCCTAGATATGTAGTAAGCTATACTACCTAGGTTTGTGTAAGTATACTCTATGATGTTCTCACAATGACAAAATAACTTAACAATGTATTTCTCAGAACATATCCCTGTCATTAAGTGGTGCATGGCTGTAATTTAAATATGAAAGTTAGCATAAGTATTGTTTCTGGTGCCACTAAGAACAACAAGAGGGGGGATGGAACAGAAGGATGGAACTGTGGACATCAGTAAAAGATGTCTAACTTTATCCCCTTAGTATGATCACCACCTGAAATTCAACCACCTGTCCTCTTCTGAATATTTTATTTTTTTTTATTTTTGCTTTTCTTTCTTTTCAGATGATTTCAGCATGGGAGATATGGGGATTAAGGAGTGGGATAGGAGGTAGGGACAAGCAGGGCAAAGCCCTGACAGGCAGTGGGCAGTTCCTTTTTCCAAACTAGAGTGAGGACTGCGCCCCTTACATTTCTGGAGAGACTTCTCTTGTGGTGCCAATGGTTTGAGGGCATAAAACTTTGCTAGCCCAGAACATCTTGGCTTCCAAACCTGTGTCCATGGACAAGAAACTCCAAAATCACCCTCTTTGTCCAGGCCACAAAGCTGGAAGTGGGCCACACAGGCTGCTAGGCTGCTGTCTCTTTTGAGGGAGGTCATCCTACCTCCAGCAAAGTGACTCTCTAGAGGTCAATAGGCATTTGAGAGTGATGGGGTAAGGGTACAGGTAGAAGAGATCCATGTTTTTTTTCTGAAGACAAAAGAACAACTGGGGTGTGTGGTTGTGAGCCAGTTTGCCTCTAAGTCTGTCTAATTTTTTCCCATCCTCTTTTGGAGAAGTGCCACCTCTTTAGGGATAGATTTGGGAGCCAGCTGATAAGATTGGAGAGAGTCAGAAGCTGCAGACCCAATCCTCTCTGATGCTGCTCACAAGCCAAGTGACCTGAGTCTAGGGTCCCCAACTGGGCTCTGGGCCCCCTCAACCTGCCTCACAGGATTGTAGTAAGGATGCCATGAGATTATGTATCCAACACAGAAGAGTGCTCAACAAATGTCTCATGAACAGATTCATATATATGATGGTGCTTTGCAAACTATAAAGCTCCATGACAAATGGTAAAGAGAGTCAGGACATTCTGTAGTGCAGCCACATAAAGGAAGTGATTTTTCCCACCTGTTCTCACTCCTAACTCAAGATTGGGGCATGGGAGAAAAATGGAAAGACAAGAAGAAGTTGGAAATGTTAAATGAAGGAGTAAGAGAACAATAAATAAAAGAAGGACCTAGGGCCAGATGACTCTCCCAAGGCCAATGTGTATTTAAGAGTGGCAATGAGGATACAGGCAGGAAGGACTCGGAGCTCTTTCTAGGAACAAAAGAACAGAGTTCAAGTGGAGCTTAGATATTTACTTCAAGCACCCAGCTCTTTTTTACACATCTCCAGTTATGGGTCACTGTTGTTTTCTTGAGGCAGCTTGTTCTAATCATAACCAGCTCTATTAGAAAGTACTTTCTTTTATTAAGCTGATATCTTTTTCCCTAGAGCTTTAAGTTCTACCCCTTGATGTCATATAGAAAAGAGCTAATGCCTTGATACCAGGTGAGCATTCAATAAGTATCTGTTGACTGATATATAGGCAGATGCTAGAGAGGAGTAGATTATTTCCTTTTGTATTTGCAGAGCCAGTCAGCACAGATTTACTGAAGGCTCAATAAGTATGTGTTGAGTAATTGAATGACCATCCTAGAATAGGCATGACTGCTACAAACTCTGAAATGGGCTGAAATGGTCCCTTAAAGACCATCTGAATCTATCAATCTTCCTCTCAAGTAACTCTAAGCCATCCCATAAGATTCAGAGTCTTCAGCATAACCACCTGTTTGTTCAGTAACTTTGTGGCCAAACTGCAATCTTATAGTGGCAAGAATAAGCTCCTTTTGATCCACCCTCATTCACTTCCACATTCCAAGGCTGATGGAAGGCAAAATGCAATAAGAACCAACAGTCTAGAGTGGAAAATAAAACTTAAATCCAATATGTGACAAATGCTCAAGTAGAGGTTACTATGGGAGCATAGAGGCAGGAGTATTTGAGTTCACCTGGCTGGGAGGAGCTATGGGAGGAGAATCTAAAGCTGAATCTTGAAAGATAAAAGAGCTTTGTAAATAAATGAGGTGGGAAGAGTGGGTGTAAAGGGAGCAGGCCATCCAGAAAGATTGAACTTCATGAGTCCTGAACACATATTCATGAGAAATGGCAGGAATTTACAAAATGGCTCAAGGCTTCCTAAATGGGGTTCCACAATTTGGATGAGGGAGGAGAAAATGATCACTCCTGATTCAGTTTGATTTTGAAGGTGACCCAGAGTTTGGCAAGAAGTTGGACCATGCAGAAGCTAAGCAGGGTCAGGCATGGTTAGTACTTGGATGAGAGACCACCTAGGAAGACCAGGTGCTGTAGGTATAAAAAATAATAATAAGGAATTGTAAGCTGACAAGGTCCTTGCAATCTATGAGGTCAACCAAGGGTTGCGTAGCCTAAAAAATAAAATTAAAAAAAAATAATAGTAAGTTGGACCATGATTAATTATCATAGCTATTCTGATTAGCACTGTTCATCTTCACCCCTCTCATCTCACCTGTCACCATCACAATCACTGCTGACATTATCACCACTGTCAGAACTGTCATCACTGCTACCTGAGGAATCACCTTAATTACCACCATTTTGGTGCACCATTACGTTGCTCATGCCCTTTACCATAGATGCCCACTTTCTCTCTTGTCATAGCCCTCTAAGCCACTGTTTTTCTAATACCCCAGGAGGCTGAGAAAAATGTTCTATCCTGGTAGTTCCTAGGGATGCAACCCAAAATAGCTAACTACAAGCCAAAATTTCTTTGAAATTTTATGTTGTGTTTTAAATATTCATGCAAGTTTTTTTCTTTGATATAGTCATGTTTGTTTTAAGATAAAAGCAATGCCATTTTAAATTGTCTATTTTTTCCTCCTCAAATCTATTAGTAAAACCGATCTGCACTTTGAGTAGTTTGTATTCATTTATAATACTTATTTTATGCATGTATATATAATATATGTGTATATATTATATATGTGTGTATGTGTGTGTGTGTGTGTGTGTATGTTTATGTGTATGTATCTCAGTTTGACAATTATCAGAGTCAACAGAGCATAACGGTTAAGAGTGTGGGTCTTAATGTCAAAGAGCCTGGGTTTGAATCCTATTGTACTATGGTATGACCTTGGGAAAATTACTTAATGTCTCTCATTCTGTTTTCTCATCTATAAAACAGAACAAATAACAGTACCTATCATGTAGGATTGCTGTGAGAAAGCAATGAGTTAGTGCACGTAAAGTGCTTAACACAATGTCTGGCACATAATATGTGCCCAATATATTTTTTAGACCATGACTGAGCCAATTTAGCCTTTACAGAGCACTTATTCTATGCCAGCCACAGTGATAGGTTATTCTGTCATGGGAGAAAGATGGAGTCACATGGGCCCAAACTTTAAATAGCTCACACCTGGTGAAGTAGGACATGGGGTGAGGCAGGGCTCATTACAAAGTATGAAACAAAATGCAATTAATCAATTTCATAAGAAAGAAAAAAATCAAGTTGTGTCATGGAAAATTTAGCATTTAATAAAGATCTTGAAAGACAATAGGACAAAGGCAGAAGTGTACTAGATTGAAAGAATTCCATAGGCAAAAGGACAGAAGTGGGAAAATACAAGACACACTGAAGAAATGGGTGCTACAATTTGATTGGAGCATGGGATTTTGGGAATAAGGAAGATTGACCTGCAAAATAAAGACCTATGTGTAGAAAAGAAAATACTAGAAAGAGAATTCAACAATATATTAAAAGTGATTGAGTTTGAGCATTGGTACTCTAAGTAATTTCTCTTTTATATTCTTCAGAATAAGCATGCATCACCTTTATACAAAACAAAATCATTTTTATTTTTTATTTTATTTTTAGTTATAGTTGGCATACAATATTATATTAGTTTCATCTGTATAACAGTGATTCAGCATTTATATACTTTTTGAAGTGATCACCATAATAAGTCTAGTAACCATCCATCACTGTACATAGTTATTATATTATTGCCCATCTTTAGCCCTTTCCACAAGAATCTCAGACCAAGGCCAGTGCTAGTGTCTTACATCCCACCCCAGCTACTTGGACTTTCTGTTCCTCGGTGTCCTTAACAGTAAAATGGAAATAGTAATATGATTTCACAGGGTTGAGGAGATGATTACATGTGTTAATCTAAGTACCTACTGCATTATATTAACTATTATCATTATCATCATCAATATTATAGCAAGTAGGACTTAATAAGTCTGAGCTAAATTTTGAGACTCAAGGCTCAAGGGATATCTGAGGATGGAATGCTACTTTAAGGAAGATACAACCTCTCAAACCAGAAGAAAGATATTTTTTCTAGGCCTTAAGAGTGGCAAAATATCTCACAAGAAAGGATTCAACATCTCTTTGCAGCATCTACTACATTTTCTCATGGGCAAATAACTAATACCTGACTAGAGAGTGGAGGAGAGAAGAGCAAAAAGATCACCAGATTTGACCCTGGCACCACCCCTGACAAGGTGGGATCCTAATCTGTCCAGGCCTCAGTTTTTACAGCTATAGTATAGAATAATGATACCAACTTTACTGGGCTGTGAAGAGTATCATAGGATATAACAGAGGTGAAATGGTTTTCAACTATAATGCATGTTCCAAAAAAAAAAAAATCTTAATGAGGACAGAAATGAACTACAAGAAGGATTTAAGCCATACTTAAAGAAGAACTTCCTGGTAGCTCAGGGTCGTCTACCATTGCAGTGGGTTAGGAGGAGTGGATAAAAAGAGACACTGAAAGCCTTCATAATCAGAAGCCATTCTACTCTGGCTGGCTTGGCGCTAGTATAATCTTTTTTCTCAACAAGAGAAAGGTCTAATTTCTGACCATTTCTTCACACTATCGATCCAAGCTCTCTTTGGTTGCTAGATAGCCTATTACTGTGAGTGTTACACCCAGTTCTGTTTGTGATAAACCTAACAGGTTCCCCCTTTCCTTTATTCCTTCCTTCTTTCTTTCCTCCTTCCCTCCCTCCCTTCCTTTCTTCCTTCCTTCCTTCTTCCTTCCCTCTCTCCCTCATTTTCACCTTCTCCCTTTCCTTCTCTCTCTTCCTTTCTTTGTAAACTTTTTTTATTCCCTGACTGACATCAACTATTGCAGTGCTGTGTGGAAAACTATAAAAGCCAGTCACCTCTCCCCGTCCTCAATCTCTCCTTCTTGCCCTGTCCCAACACTCTTCACATCCCTTCATTCCATTCCCTAGGTCCCTATGTTGGGAAGATGGGTTAAACTTTGGTGGTGATTTCAGATTTGAAGTTTTATTGAACCCATCCAGGGAATGGGGGGGCATCACACTCAGCGCTCTAGCTCCAAACAAACTGCACAGACTTCAGCGAGGCTGAAATTTTCCTTGAAGGTAAAGGGGATTCACACACTTTTAGGACTCTGGTGTGAGAGGGAATGGGAAGGTACGGGCTTTCAATGGCCTTTAGTCCTGGCAGGAGGAAGTAGCAAAAAAATTAGTTTCTGGTACTGTTGAAAGGCCATGAGCATGCTAGGTGACTTTGAAACAAATTGCTTATCCTCTCAGCTTCTTATTTAATAAAAATTTCCTAGATTTCAGAAAAATATGTTTTCCCCTTACCTTCAGAAATCGAGCTAGTTTTTGTTTTTCTCCTTTGGGTACATCTAGAAACATTGAACTTCAACATTCTATGCCTTTTAGGGAAGGGAAAAGGGATAAGAGGAATAAATAATAATGTTTTTTGAGTACCTACAATATTCTGATGAGTTCATAGGATTATTATTGGTCTTATTATACAGAAGAGGAAATGGAGGTTGTGAGAGATGAAATGACCTCTCCAAGATCACATACTAAGTACAGAGATGAAATTGATACTCAGAGCTGCCTGATTTGCCATCCCAATGATCAGTGGTCAAAATAAAAACTGGCATCACAAATAGCTGTTCTGACCACTAGATGCAAGTAATTTTGTATGCGACTTTGGTCAAGTCACTTCCCCTCTCAGCTTATCTTCCTCATCTGTATAACAGAGGTTGAATGGGGTGGGATTGAGGAGGGGAAGAAGTGTTTGGCCTTTGATATCAAAGATCTTGTGGTGCACTGGCATTTTTTAAGTCTTGAGTGTTATGAATATGCTCTCCACAGTCAGGTCCTTTGTGATGCTTGATGTTGAAGGAGATGGGCATTGAGAAATGTCATCTACCAGGAAGACAAATGGTTTCTTTTTCTCCAGGCATCCAGGCTAAGAACAGGGCATCAGTCAGGCCAGAGAGTGAATGTATAGTTCTGGTAGAGACAGGTGGGGAACTGCACAGTAAGGAGCATCAATCATGGGGCAAACAACCTATTTACATTTTCCCTCTCAAAATGTCTTCTTTCAGGCAGCATTTCCAAAAATGTTCTAATCTTTGCAATCACTTGGAATGAGAGTTCTTTAAATTACAGATAGCCAGGCATCTCCCTTAAATGTTCTGAGCCAATAGTTTTGGGCTGGGATTAATTTCCCCAACCCTGGATGGTCCCTTGTATGTGGTACATACCTTCTTCCACTGGGTATTCAGCTGAGACTAACTTCTATCAAAAGGGATATTAATTAATAAATCCTAAATAAAAGAAAGGAAATCAGTACCGAAATCATGAACAGGAAAAAACAGTCAAGTTTCCTAAATGTAGGGTTCTAAAGTTACATATTTTAATAAAAACTTTCTGAGCCCTCAACCTACTTTTGCCCAATTTGCTTATCTCCTTCTCCATCAAGAGGTAGAGATAACCTTCCTGGCACTTTTCCTCTGAATTCCAAGTTAGTCTAGTGCACATGGCAAGCTCTACTTTATTTCCCACTTTACAAGAATAGTCCTTTTCTAAGACCAACTCAAAAAGATCTACTTAAAACCTTCCAGACCTCAGGGCCCTTCCTGAAACTTCTGCTTTCAGGTCTGATGACAAGTTCTAATTCACTGGTGATTTAGTTCTGGTGATTGATACTCTTGAAGCCTTCCAAGCTTAGGTATATGTCGCCCCCACCTTTGAAAACTTCTTGGAATTCTGATAACCACCAGCTCCATCATCAACCCAAAGGATCTTCCCAGAGTCCATAGAACTCACAATATAATCATCTTGGAGAAATTGATCTGTTCATTAATTCAGCATATATTTTTGAATACCTGCTATGTACCAAGAAGTATGTTAAATGTTAGGTATACAGTAGTGAACAAGATAAACAAAGACCCTGACCTCAAGGAGTCTATAATCTCTGATCATGAAACACTTAATTTCATATTATCAAGTTTATCAACTTGTTTGTCTTTTGGTTTATGTTTTTGTGATTTTATTTAGGAAGATCTTTCTTGCCCTTAGGTCACAAAGATATTCTCCTACTATTTTATTAATTTTATAGGTCATTATTAACTTTACAGGTTTAATATTTAATATTTAGACATTTAATCCACTTAGTGTCCATCCTTGTATGTAATGTTAGCTAGGGATTCAGTTATATTTTTCTTAATACAGTGAGCCAGTTTTTCTAACATTATCTACAAAATAATTCATTCTCCATGCATTACTTTGTATTACAAACTTTATTGTATATTGGGTTTCCATTTATACATAAATCTATTCCTGAGTGTTCTCTTCTATTCTATTGGTCTATCTCTATGCTCTTGAGCCAATACTACACTATTTATATTCTATGCCTTTGTAGTACATTGTTGTATTTAGTAAGATGAGCTTCATGTCCTTAACTATTTTGTTTTTTAGTTTGATTTACTTATTAATGAAACTTTATTCTCCACATAAATTTTAGAGTACATCTGTTGAGTTTCTCACAAAATGTAACTGGAATTTTCACAGTCATTTTATTGATTTGTAGATTAATTTGAGGATAATTTGGGATGAATTGGGAGGTTATAGATGTTTATTTTTAATTGCCTTCTACTGTCCTTTATTAGAGTGTTATAGATTTTAAAACAGAGGTTTTTAAGTTAAGTCTTAGATGTTGCAAGTTTTGTCAGTATTGTAAGTAGTATTTTTATTACATGTTGGGTTAGTTATTGCAGGCATAGAGAAATGTTATTGTTTTTTTTTTTTAGGTTGATTTTGTAGCTGGAAAATTTACTGAATTATTTTATTAGTTCTAATAGCATGTCTGCTGATTTTGATAGTTTTTCTAATAAAATGATTATATTTATTACAAAGATGACATTTTATTTATTCCTTTCCAATTCTTTTACTTCTTATTGCTTTTCCTTCTACTATTAGCCAGGATTCCTAGTGGCATGTTAAACATTCTGAGTAATAGTGAACCTTCTTATCTTATTTATTCTCTTCAAGAGAATATGTCTACTAAAGTTTATCTATTAAGTGGCTTTTAGTGTATAGCCTTTATCAAGTTAAGGAAGTTTCTTTCTATTCCTGGTTTACTAAGGACTTTTTTTTATTATAAATAGGTGCTGAACCATCTCAAATGCTTTTTTCTGCATCTATTGTGATTATGGCATATATTTTCTCTATTAATATGGTGTAATACATTTTTAGATTTTTAGATGTGAAACTATCTGTGTACTCCATGGTTAAATCCTACTTGATCATGATGTACTTTTTAAGATGCCATTGGACTTGGTTAACTAATATGTTGTCTAGGATTTTTGCTCATACGTTTACAAGTGAAATGAGCCTGTAACTCTCTTTTCTCATTTTCCCCCTTTCTTATAGATTCAAGATCGTTCAAGCCTTATAAGAGACCTGGGAATCTTTATAAGTCTTTTTTAATTTTCTGGAAAAAAAATGTATACAATAGAAATCAACTGACCCTTAAAATGTTGGTAGAACTTACTTCAGTCTGGAACTAGGATATTTTGTGGAGGAGGGGAGTTTGACAACCATTTTAATTTATTTAATGTTATTGATCTAACTTACCTATGTCTCCTTCACCTATTATTGCATGTTATGTTATTATAAAAATGTCTATTTTAGTTGTTATAAAAAATTATCAGCATACTGTTTGTAATACAGTTTTTATTTTTAATTTTATTTATTTTTTTCAATTACAGTTGACATTCAATATTATTTAATATTACTTTTAGGTGAACAGCATAATGGTTAGACATTGACATAATTTATGAAGTGATCTCTTCAATTAGTCTAGCACCCACCTGGTACTACACATAGTTATTACAATACAATTGACAATATGCTGTACTTTACATCCTCATGACTATTTTGTAACTACTAATTTGTATTTCTTAATCCCTTCACTTTTTCACTCAGCCCCCAAACCTTCCTTCTATCTGGCAACCATAAAAAATGTTTTCTGTAGCTATTAGTCTGTTTCTGTTTTGTTTGTTCATTTTTTTGTTCTTTAGATTTCACATATAAGTGATATCATATGGCATTTGTCTTTCTCCATCTGACTAAGAAAGAAACAGTCCAGGATTTCTGGTCAAGATGGCAGAGTAGGTGAACTCTGCTTGCCTCCTCTCATGACCAAATACAAATTACAACTAAATTACAGAACAATCATCATTGATAATTGCCTGAAGTCTGGCTAAACAGAAGTCCTACAACTAAAGACATACAGATGAAGCCACCTTCAGACTGGTAGGAGGGATGGAGACATGGAATGGACTGGTCCAGCAATTGCATGTGGCAGTTAAAAGTTAGGAGGGATATCTTGGCTGTAGAGGTCCCCCTGGAGAAGCAAAGAGTTCCAACCCCATACCAGAATACCCAGCCCAGGGTTCCAGTGTCAGGAAGAGAAGTCCCCAAATTCTGGCTGTGAAAACCAGCTAAGATTGTGGCTGAGTAAGACTTATTTACAGACGAACTCACTTGTTCTGAGTTCCAGCACTAGGTAAGCAGCTTGAAAGGCAACAGGAACATATATGAAAGAACTGAAGTATCTGGCTTCAGGGTGAGGGCTGGAGGGGCAGCTTTCTCTCAGACAGAGTGCTGGCAGAGGGTATTGTTCCTTTATTGAGACCTTCCCCACCAACAAGAAGGTAGTCAAAATGAGGAGACAAAGAAACATGTCCCAAATAAAACAACAGAACAAAGTTCCAGAAAAATAACTAAATAAGCTTGAGATAAGCCATCTACCAGATGCACTGATTAAAAAGATGCCCAATGATCTCAATTAGAATGTCAATAAAGAGATAAGAAACATAAAAACAGACAGAAAACATTAAAAAACAGAAATGAAGAATGCAATACCTGAAATGAAGAATACATTAGAGGGAATCAATAGTAGATCAGATGCAGTAGAGGACTGAATCAGCAATTTAGAAGATAGGGTATCAGGAAACACCCAGTCAGAACAGCAACAAAGAAAAAGAATCCAAAAAAATGAGGGTAGTTTAAGGGGCTTCTGGGACAACATCAATTATACCAACTTTCACATCATAGGGGTAATAGAAGGAGGAGAGAGAGAGCAAGAAATTAAAAACCTATTTGAAGATATAATAATGAAAAACTTTCCTAACATGGTGAAGGAAATAGACTTGTATGTAAGCCCAGGAAGCACAGAGAGTTCCAAACAAGATTAACCCAAAGAGGCCCGCATCAAGACAAATCATAATTAAAATGCCAAAGGTTAAAGACAAAGAGAGAATCTTAAAAGCAGCAAAAGAAAGGCACCTAGTTACCTTCATGGGAGTGCCCAAAAGACTGACAATTGATTTCTCAACAGAAACTTTGCAGGCCAGAAGGGATTGGCATGAAATATTCAAAGTAATGAAAAGCCGGGACCTACAACCAAGATTACTCTACCCATCAAAGCTATCATTTAGACTTGAAAAATAGATGAAGAGCTTCTCAGACAAGAAAAAGCTAAATGAGTTCATCAACACCAAACCAGTATTACAGGTAATGTTAGAGAGACTTCTTTAAGAACAAGAGGAATACGAGGTCAAAAATATAAATAATAAAGTGGCAATAACTACATATCTATCAACAATTATGTTAGATGTAGATGGAGTAAATGTTCCAATCAGAAGATAGGGTGACTAAATGGGTAAGAAAATAAGATACTTACACATGCTACATTCAAGAGACTTCAGAACAAAAGACACACACTGACTGAAAGTAAAGGGATAAAAAAATATATTTCATGAAAATGGAATAAAAAAACTGAGGTAGCAATACTATAGCAAACAAAACAGACTTTAAAACAAAGGCTATAACAAGAGAAAAAGAAGGACCCAGTAATCTCACTTCTTGGTATTTATTCAAAGAAAGCCAACTCTACTTCAAAGGGTCATGTGCATCCATATGTTCATTACAGTATTATTTACAATAATCAAAATATGACAGCAACCTGGGTTTTCATCAATGGATAAATGGATCAAGAAGATATGGTACATATATACAATGGAATATTACTCAGACATAAAAAATGAATAAAATCTTTCCATCTGCAACAACATGAATGGACCTAAAGAGTATTGTGCTGAGTGGAGTAAGTCAGACATAGAAAGACAAATGTTATATGATTTTACTTGTATGTGGAATCTGAAGAATAGAATAAATGAACAAAACAGAGACAGACTTATATATACAGAGAACATTTTGATGATTGCCAGATAGGAAAGGGGATGAGACGTGGGTGAAAAAGGGGAAGAGATTAAGAAGTACAAATTGGTAGTTACAAAATAGTCATGGGGATGTAAAGTACAACATAGGGAATATAGTCAATAATACTGAGCTTCCCCTATACTTGCCACTGATAGGCCTGCCTCACCACTTGCTCTCCTTACCACTGCCTTACAGAAATACTGTGATTACATGAATTCCTTCACCAGATTAAGCCAGTGTCAGGGTACTGGATCCTTGTTTCACTCAGGCTTATGCCAAAGATATAAAATTTTGCAGAGGCCAGAGTCTTAACACTTCAAGGTGCAGACCTTTTAGCCAATGCTGTAGCCATTATTATGGGGCCCATGAGAGGAACAGTGATTATTTAACAGAGTTGAGGAAGTCTCAAAGTAGGAAAAGATGGTGTGACCATTGCAAAGTCTATTGACTTAACAGAAAGATAAAAAATATATTGGCATTAAACTTGTTCAAGATGTTGCCAGTAATACAAATGAAGAAGCTTGGGATTGCACCACAACTGCTACTATACTGGCTTACTCTATTGCCAAGGAAGGCTTTAAGAAGTTTAGCAAAGATCCTAATCCAGTGGAAATCAGGAAAGGTGTATCATTAGCTGTTGATGCTGTAATTGCTGAAGTTAAGAAGCAGTCTAATTCCGTGAGAATCCCTGAAGAAGTTGCTCATGGTGCTACAATTTCTGCAAATGGAGACAAATAAATTAGCAACATCATTTCTGATGCAATGAAAAAGGTTGGAAGAAAGGGCATCATCACAAGAAAGGATGGAAAAACACTGAATGATGAGTTAGAAATTATTTAAGGTATGAAGTTTGATTGAAGTTATATTTCTCCACACTTTATTTAATACATTGAAAGGTTAGAAATGTGAATTTCAAGATGCCTATGTTCTATTGAATGAAAAGAAAATTTCTAGGGTCCAGTCCATGTACCAGCTTTTGAAATTGCCAATGCCCACTGTAAGCCTTTGGTCATAATTGCTGAAGATGCTGATGGACAAGCTCTAAGTACATTCATTTTGAATAGGTTAAAATTTGGTCTTCAGGCTGTAGTGGTCAAAGCTCCAGGTTTTGGTCACAATAGAAAGAACTAGCTTAAAGACATGGCTATTGCTACTGGTGGTGCAGTGTTTGGAAAAAGATTAACTCTAAATTTTGAAGATATTCAGCCTCATGACTTTGAAAAGTTGGAGGTCATTGTGACCAACAATTCTTGAAAGGAAGAGGTGACAAGGTTCAAATTGAAAAAAAAAATGTATTCAAGAAAATCATTGAGCAGTAATATATCACAACCAGTGAATATGAAAAGGAAAAACTAAATGAATATCTGGAAAAACTCTCAAATGGAGTAGCTGTGCTAAAGGTTGGTGAGACAAGTGATGTTGAAGTGAATGAAAATAAAGACAGAGTAACACATGCCTTCGATGCTACACTATTGAAGAAGGCATTGTTCTGGAAGGGAGTTGTACCCTGCTTTGATGCATTCCAGCCTTGGACTCATTAACCTCAACTAATGAGGATCAAAAAATTGTATAGAAATTACTTTTTTAAAACACTCAAAGTTCCTTCAATGACCACTGCTTAGAATGCAGGTGTTGAGTGATTGTTAATAGTTGAGAAAGTTATGCAAAGTTCCTCAGAAGTTGGTTATGATGCTATTCTTGGAGACTTTGTGAGTATGGTTGAAAAAAGAATCATTGATCCAACTAAGGTTGTAAGAACTTCTTTATTAGATACTGCTGGAATGGCCTCTCTGTTAACTATAGCAGAAGTTGAAATTCCTAAAGAGGAGAAAAACCTGGAATGGGTGAAATCAGTGGACTGGGAGGTGATATGGGAGGTGGCGTATTCTAATTCTTAGAATAGTGATTTATTGTTATTAATGAGAACTATAAAAGAAAAATAAAGGCAGTGCTCCTCATCTATAACTTCAGATAAGTCAGTTGAAGGAAATGACTAACGAAAAGGCTGGCTGGTGTTTAAGAAAATCACTATAGCCATCAGTCACTGGTTTCAGTTGACAACATATAATGGTTTACTGCTGTCATTGTCCATGCCTATGGATAATTTATTTTGTATTTTTTAATAAAAAGACACTTGTGCATTCCTGATAATACTAAAAAAATAATACTGAGCTGCCTTTCTAATGATATTTTTCTACTATCCTGGCCTTTCATCTCTTGGGTCCCTTTGGGCAGAGAGGCATGAATGGAAAGGGCTCTATGTGTTCCTATTGGGAACTACAGGCAGCAGCTAATGGAACAGTGATGTTAGGATATCAGCCGCTGATACTCAACCCTAGTACCTCACTGTTATTCACAACTGGAATAACTGACACTGGGGGTAGGGCAGGTTAGGGAGTTCATCTTCTCACACATAAATATGTCTGCATAGGTACACACTAAGGCAAGCATAGACTTCGTAAGGAAGGGTGTATGAGCCACTAAGACCCATGATCACTTGAGCTATGCCTAATAGTGGGTTTGTAAATTTGCCTTCTCAACTGTACACTTGAAACTAATTAAAATTTTTAAAAAATGAAGAAAAAGTAAGACCTAATTATATTCTTTCCATGAGGAACTCACTTAAAGATTAAGACACAAATAAGTTGACTTGGTCTGTTGAGGCTGCTATAACAGAACTAGAGCTATGAAACATATAAACTAAAACCTAATGAACCAAAAAGGAGAAATAGGCAAATATACAATTACATTTGTTATTTTCAACACCTCTCTGTTCAAAATTAGTAGTACAAACAGATAGAATATCCTTAAGGATATAGAAGACTTGAATACCACTATCAACCAGAATTTATTTAATTCACGTTTATAGAACAATCCACACAACAACAAACATATATTCTCTTCAAGTGCACAGAGAACATTTTCCAAAATGGACCATATTTCAGGCCATAAACAAGTTTAGTAAGTATAAAAATTTTTAATTATCGAAAGTATGCTATCTGACAACAGGATTAATTTTTAAATTATAAGAGAAAAACATCAGAAAAATCCCCAAATATTTGGAAACATTTTGAAATATTTGGAAACTGTTTACTACTTTGAAATAAGTCTTGAATGAAAGAGAAAATAAAAACATAAATTCGAAGTATTTTGAACTGAGACAAAATAAAAACACAACATATCAAAACTTGTGAAATGTTGCAGAAATTGTGCTCAGAGGGGAATTTTTAGCTCTAACTGGCATTATTAGAAGAAAAAAAAAAAGAACTCAAATCAATAACATAAGTTTCTAACTTAAAAGGATAAACAAGGGAAAAAAGCAAGGGTCAACTGTATTTTCAACCCACTGTTGGTAATCAGTAGTTATATGAGGATATTTGACTGTGCTGGGGTCAGCACTAATAAAGCCTGTGTTGTTCAAAGGTCAACTGTAAATTCAAAACAAGTGAAAGCAAAAAAAAAATCGTAAATATAAAGGCAAAAATCAATAAAATTAAAAACAAAAAATAGATAAAATTATTGAAAACAAATACATCAATATCTTTGGTAAACTTATAGTAAGATTCAAGAAAAAGAAAGAGAAGACATAAACTACCAATATTAGGAATGAAAGAGAGGGCAGCACTACAAATCCCAAAAACATACAATGAAATACTACTCAGACATAAAAAAAGATGAAATATTGCTGTTTTTGTCAATATGGATGGAGCTTGAGGGTATTATGCTAAATGAAATAAGTGAGATGGAAAGGGACAAAACCTGGATGATTTCATTCATATGCAGAATATAAAAAAATAAACAAATGAACAAACAAAATAAAAACACACTCATTGATACAGGCAATAGATTGGTAGTTACCAGAGGGGAAGGGTGTGGGGGGGAGGAGAAAATGGGTAAAGTGTGTATATTTTATGGTGATGGATAGAAACAAGACTTTTGGTTGTGAGCACACTATAGTTTATACAGATATTGAATTATAATATTGTACACCTGAAACAAATAATGTTAATAACCAATGTTGCCTCAATAAAAATAATTTTTAAAAATAGAAAACAATATTATGAACAACTTTTTGCCCTTAAAAGAAATGGACAAATTTTTTGAGAGACACAAACTACCAAGTTTACTCAGGAAGAAATACATAACCTGCATAAGTCTATATCTATTAAAGAAATTGAATTAGTAGCTAAAAACCTTTTAACGAAGAAAGCTTCAGTCCTAGATTTCTTCACAGGTGAATTCTACTAAACATTTAAGGAAAGGTTAATACTAATTCTACCCTATCACTTCCATATTATAGAAGAGGAAGAAATGCTTCCCAAATCATTTTATGAAGTCAACATTGCCCTGGTACCGAAACCAGACAAAGATGTTACAAAAGAAAGAGGACAAGGAGAATGAGGAAGAAGAAGAGGAAAAGGAAACAGCAGTAGCTACAAACATATATTTTGTGAACACAGACACAAAAATTTCCTGAAGAAATAATAGCAAATTGAATCCAGCAATACATAAAAATGATAATATATCTTGACTATGTATGGTTTATCCCCAAAATGCAAGTCTGATTCAAAATTAAAAAACATCAGCGTGCCTGGTAACTTTATGTGTTTACTTGGTCATTTGTGTGTGTGTGTGTGTGTGTGTGTGTGTGTGTGTGTGTGTGTGTTGCATGTGAGAGAGAGAGAGAGATAGAAAGCTTCTCATTATTCTTAAAATTTGTTTTTGCAATTTTTTTTAGGTTTGATCAAAATGCTATTCTTTCAAAGAATATTTGTATTTGCTACTGTCAGGTGCTGGGGAGTCAATTATTCTATGACCACTATAAAATAACTTCCAAGCTTGCACTTTTTTGTCTTTCTTAGGTAATGTAAATTTGGTTTACAAATCTATGTGAAAGTGAGCTTTGGTTACAATTTATTATGAACACCTCCTCTCTCCATACAAAGTCTCCTTTAGTTTCCTAAGAGTGGGGTATAAGTCAGATTCATTTCTGGTTCACCCTCAGTATAACAGGAGTATAATATGATTAGAGGGATTCCTGTTAGACTCTTCATCTTTTATAGTTCCCAGATTGTATCTTCCATCCCCAGTTTCTCATACCAGGAGCTGTGAAAGTCAGCACTCAAGGTTCGGCATGTACCATCAGGTCAAAAGCAGCTTTAGAGTTGTGCCCCATCTTGATTTACATTTTTGGCCTGATAAACTGATACCATCATGTCTGCTTTTCAAGACCTTTAAAGAAACATTTTTAAAAGCATTTTTATGGTTTTAGAAGAGTCAACTATTTTACTGACAACAAATATCTCCATTTCTTCATTTGTGCCAACTCTGTAGTCTTAAGTGGCAAAACAGTTGATGAGGCAGAACTACTATTTATTCTTTTTAACACTTATCCAGCTTTGTATTGTTTGAAACATTAATGTCTTACTTTCTTAGAGTCACTCAATATTTTGGTTGTAGTTCTTCATTTAGTAATTGGGTATTCAATAACTATGTCAATACAAACTACTTTCTTTTTTATCCTTGGTCATCTCTTGATGCCTATGACTGCCTTGCCAAAAAATGTTTGTTTATTTCTTATTCTCTCACTCTCTCTTACTCCCTCCAACTCTCCTTTTTCTCTTCTTTTATGTCTCTACTTCCTCCCTCACATGGTAGAGAATTCCAAGGAAAGATTGGGCTTGAGTTAGGCATGTTCCCAAGCTTAGAAGATTACTTTGAGAGTTGAAGATGGAAATAGTTCCCAAGGTTAGATAAAGCAGATCTAACCTCAGTTCTGCTTCCCAGATACCTAGGAGAAAAGAGGCTCTTCTACAGATGTAACGAAACTAAGACCCTTAATTCTTCCACCACTTACCAGAGAAACCCACCTACCAATCAGTGAATTCTCAAATAGGTGAAGTCAATCTCCATTGAACCTCAGGCAATAAAAGCCAATATTACAATAATAATAATTACTTACAAAAATAATATTAACATAGCATTTACAGCGTTTCAGGTACTTTCTGTGCACTAATCTTTATAACAATCCTCTGAAGTAGGTATTTTCTCCATTTTACAGTGAGGTTTAGAGAAGAGAAGGAGCACGAGTTCAACAAGATTGCAGGATAAAAGATCAATATACAAAATTCAAATGTATTTTTATATACCATAGCAATGAATAATAAAAAATTAAATTAGGAAAACAATTCCATTTACAATAACATAAAAATCTTAGGAAAAAACTTTAAGAAGGGCAAACTTGTACACTAAAAACTACAAAACATTATTGAAAAATATTAAAGACTACATAAATAGAAAAATATTCATGTTCATAGATCAGAAGATGTAATATTAAAATGACAGTACTCCCCAAATTGATCTACAGATTCGATTCAATTCCTATCAAATCCCAGAAGACTTCTTTGCAGAAGTTGACAAGCTTATTAATTCTAAAATTTATAAGGATATACAAAGGAACCAGAGTAGCCAAAACAATCTTGAAAAAGAGTAAAGTTGGAGAAATCACGCTTCCAGATTTCAAAACTTATTACAAAACTACAGTAAGATTGTGTGACATTGACATTAAAATAAACATATTTATCAGTTGAATGAGATTGAGAGTCCAGAAACAAACATTTATAATCAACTGATGTTCAACAAAAGTGTTAAGACAATGCAATGTGGGAAAGTGTCTTTTCAACAAAGAGTGCTGGTAAAACTGAACATCTACATGCAAAAGAATGATGTTAGACCCCTATCTCACAAAATATACAAAAAACTAACTCAAAGAGGACCAAAGACTTAAATGTAAGAGCTAAAGCTACAAAACTCTTAGAAGAAAACTTAAAGGTAAATATTGATGACCTTAGCTTAGGCAATGTTTTCTCAGATATAACATAAAAAGCACAATTGACAAAATTAAAAATAGATAACTTGAACTTCATCAAACTTAAAAACTTTTGTTCTTCAAAGGACACCAAAAAATTGAAAAGAAAAAAAAAACTGCTGAATGGGAGAAAATATTTGCAAATCAGGTATCAGATCTAGGTACCCGTTGTATCTAGAATATACTTAAAAACTCATAACTGGACAATAAAACACAATGATCCAATTAAAAAATGAGCAAAGGCTATGAATAGACACCTCCCCAAATGAGACATACAAATGGCCAGTAAGCACATGAAAAGATGTGTAAAATTAGCTTGTAAAATTAGCTTGTAAATTATTAATAAAAAGTCTTCCCATAAAAATAGCTCAAGGCCGGATGTTTTCACTGGTAAATTCTACCAAACATTTAAAGAAGAATTAATGAATCAAAACCACAATTAGATATCACTTCACATCCATCTGAATGGCTATAATGGGAGAAAAAAAACAGAAAATAACAAGTGACGGTGAAGATGTTGAGAATTTGAAACCCACTTACATTGTTGACAACAGTTTAGCACTTTCTCAATAAGTAAAACATAGAGTATTATATAACCCAGAAATTCTACTTAGTCATATACCCAAGATAATTGAAAACATTTGTTTGTACAAGAACTTGTACAAGAGTGTTCATACCAGTATTATTCATAATAGCCTAATGGAAGGGAAGAAAATCTAATGTTCAACTGATTAATGAATAAATAAAATGTGATATATTCATGCAATAAAATATTATTAATTAATAAAAAAATTAAGTACCGATACATACTATAGCATGGATGAAACTTGACAATATTATGCTAAGTGAAAGAAGCCAAACGCACAAAAAAAAAATCACATTGTATAGTTTTATTTTTATGAAATATCCAAGATAGACAAATCTATAGTGACAGAAAGTAGATTAGTGGTTTTCAGAGGCTGTGGGGGAAGGGGTGCAAGATTGGGAGTAACTGTTTAATGTCTATGGGTTTCTTTTTGAAGTGATGAAAATGTTCTCAAATTAGACAGTGGTTATGGTTCCACAATTCTGTTACCATACTAAAAACCACTGAACTATATGCTTTAGAAAATAAATCTGATTTAAAAAATAAATTTTAAAAATTCTTAACATTTATGTAAAAGTTAGAAATTTGAACATTGGAAAATTGATTACATAAAAAATTTGTTTTCATTTTTCGGGGTGATAATAGCATTATGGTTGTTTTTGAAAAGATTCCTTATATTTTAGAGATACACACTGAAATATTTTAAACAATTTAAATATTTACAGATTAAAAGAAAAGTGAGATTTATTTCAAAAAATATTGAAAGAGAAATGAGTGGAAGTGGTGGGGCTGGATCAGATGTGGGTTGGTTATAGGTATACAGGATTTTATTTTTTTTAACTTTATTTTCTATTCTGCCTACTCTTGTAAATCTTCTGGATCTCTTTCTACAATAATCTTATGACAAAATAAAATCTCATTTTCTTAAAGCACTACACTATACAGCGTGGGATGGAGATGAAAATTAGAATGTCAGTGCTTCCTAACAGAAATCAGAAATGCAGGCACTCAAGCCAGCAGTCCTCTTAAATCTATAAATTGATACAGGAAACTCCAAAGTCTAAGAGGAAAGGAAGAAAATCTGTAGCTCCAATAGTTAGATGACACAGTTTTCCTACTCTTTTGGCCTCTGGGAAATCTGGAGAATATACCTCTAAGGGGAATTTTCTGT
Source organism: Pteropus alecto (assembly GCF_000325575.1). NCBI lineage: Eukaryota > Metazoa > Chordata > Mammalia > Chiroptera > Pteropodidae > Pteropus > Pteropus alecto. Next base: position 202,251 of record NW_006443121.1, read on the forward strand.
GTCTCTTGGTCTCACTTAGGTTCTTTCCTGGCTACCATCTTCAGATCTTCTGATTCATGTCCTCAAGCTCTCTCTCTCCCCCTTCCTCCCCATCCCTCTCAACTCATTTATTGAGGTCCATTATATCATGAACTTTTCTGCAACTTTCATTTTTCCACCTAGTAATATATCTTGTACATCCTGAACATCATTTTCTTTGTACATTAACTCTTTGTCATATATTAAGGAAACCTCTTTTCCGGTTAAGGAGCCTGAGCTGGAAGGAGTGGATGACCAAATCCTAAGTGTTCCAAATGAACTCTGCATGGGATTCAGCAAGCACTTCAAGGTAGAGAGGTATGTTCTGGGATAGGAGCCACATCGCCAGAAGGATGCACACCCATTCACCTCCAATTTTCATCTGCCTTTTCTCATCGCTAGAACGAAACACAAAATCTAAGTCAAACTGGTATTATGCTAAGTTAGATAAGTCAGATAAAGAAGTGCAAATACTGTGCAATACCACTAATATGTGAAATCTAAAAAGCCAAACTGGTAAAAGAAGAGAGTAAAATGGTGGTTACCAGGAGAAGGGGTGAGGAGAATAGGAAAGATATTGTTGAAAAAGTACAAACTTTCAATAAATAATAAATAAGTCTCATAGATCTAATGTACAATATAGTGACTACAAACCACAATATTGTATTATTATCATCAAACTTGCCAAGAGACTAGATCTTAATTGTTCTAACCACTACAAAGAAATGGTAATTATGTGACATGATAGAAGTGCTAACTAATGCTACAATGGAATTATGTTACAATATATAAATATATCAAATTAGCATGTTGTAGATCTTAAATTTATACAATGCTATATGTCAAATATATTTCAATTAAAAGTTTAATAATTAATTTAAAATTTTAAAAAATGAAAGTCAGTGTACTTGCTTATGCAAATGCAGCCTCAAGATAAGTCCTCTGCCCATGACCCTTTTAACTAGATCGCTTTTTAGTCTCTTTTATAATGGAAATTCTGAAGCCACCAATAAAATAGGTTAGGTGTGCTGAAGAATTATAATCACAATTATCTATGAGTCACACTAACCTAATCTCCAACACCTATGAGCATATTACACCATTTTCCAACAGCCATACCTTACACAAATTGTCAATTGGTGACCTTCCAGCTTGCTATTTAGTAACTGATTTCCACTGAATACATCAACAGGGTTCTCACTAATATGGTTAAATTATCCCCACATATTTCCTAGGTATAAAATTATTCTCACCTGTTGTGTTTTTCTGCTTTAACAAGGAAGTTATTTTCAAGAAAATTACTATGGCTCTTAATTAGTCATGGAATTAGATTTTGTTCATGCATTAGTTATTTTAATACAAAGCCTTTCTCAGAACACCGGTGTGATTTTATTAATATCCAGGTATTTGGTCTCCATAGAAGCAAAATGTATGCTCAATCAATGTTATTACAATCTTCAACTAGTAATGGAATCATTATTTTTGTTTGTTTTGTAAAGCCATAGTAATAAAATTTACTCATAACAATTTTAGAGTCTCTTAGTATGTTCTTTAAACTTGTACATAATAAACATAATCACAGAATGCCTGTAAACAAATCCACATTACTCTCAGGGAAAGTCTGTCCATGTAGGAACCAGGCTTTTTGACAAAATGATTGGCAAAATCAAGCTGGGAATCATGGATTAAAACTGAGAAGTGGTGTAACCTGGCCTGGAAAAACCAAGACCAACTTCAAGTCTCCTGTCTTTGTCTTTGTCAAGAGATCCCACAAAGATATGGGATCTTAGAACTTCACCCTAAAGGCAAATGGAATCTATTGGGTTAGAGCAGAAACAAATGACTCTAACCCTGCACCATCTCTCCAAATTAATGCCCCATCTCAGCTCAGGGTGAGAGGATAGTCAATTTAGAGTTAATCTAACCAAGTCATACCCAAGTCTTCTATATCACAACAAAACACATGTATATGAAGGTTCACATGATGACATGGCTCTAGGTGGATATGCATTCATTGGTGCACATATAAGAATAGGTCACTGTGAAAGATGGAAAACAGTAAAGGTCTATATTTATGGATGTATGAGATAGAGTATGGGATAGTTAACAGGATATGAACTCTGGAATCAGACTGTCTGTGATTAAATCCTAGCTCTTTCATTTACTAATTGAGTGACTATAGACAAGTAAATTAACTTTATGTGCCTTGTTTTCATAAAATAAGGCTAATAAAACTACCTATTTTGGGGGTTTCTGTAACACGTGGATGAATTAATAAATGTAATAGAAAGCATTTCAAATGATCTTGCATAAAATAAGCACCGAAAACTATTATGTATTACTATCACTACTATTTATATTATTATTTGGGTAAATGTAAAAGTTTAAAAGTTCACAGAATCTCAGAGCAGGCAGGGACCATGAAGACCATTTAATCCAAAGCTCAACCCAATATCTGCATTCCCTCTGCAACACAACTGCAAAGAAATGTTGGAAGGAAATGATAGGCCCTAATGAATGTAATAACCTAGTGAATACAAACACAGGTTCTAGAATCAAAAGCCTGAGTTTGAAACTTAGTTCTCATTCAATCTCATGACCTAAAATGTGAGAGTATACTTATCCTCACATGGCTGGCTTCATTTGGTCACTTAAGTCTCAACTCAAAAGTCATGTCCTTAGAGAGGTCTTCCATGGATCACCATCCCAAGGAGGTCCCAACCCTTCCCCAAAGATACTCTCAATCACATTCCTTATAGCATTTATGATTAAATAGTTACTTGTTTATTGTCTGTCTCTTTCACTAGAATATAAATTCTATGAGGTCAGGGTCCTTGTGGCAGTTTCAAAACATGGCTCCTTCCATTGAGAGGTGAGATCTATGTCCCTTCTCCTTGAATCTGGGCTTCGTGACTGTATATCAGAATAGCAAAACTGAAACTGTTCCAGTTTGAGGACTCAGACACTAAGAAGTAAGCAGTTCCCACTTTCTGTACCTTGTGATACAAAGAAGAAAACATCCAATTGTCCATTGAAAAAGAAATGGATAAACAAAATGTGGTATATTTATATAATGAAATGTTACTCATTCATAAAAAGTAGTGAAGTACTGATATATGCTATAACATGAATAAACTTTGAAAACATTATGCTAAGTGAAAGAAGCAAGCCTGACACAAAAGGTCACATAGTATGTGATTTTATCTATATGAAATATATAGAGTAGGTAAATCAGTAGAGATAGAAAAAGATTGGTGATTGCAAGAGGCTGGGGGGAAGAAGCAAAAGGAAGTGGCTGCTTAATGGGTACCTAATAGTTTTAATGTGGGGTGATGAAAATGTTTTATAACTAAATGTTTCATGCTTGCACATTGTGAATGTAGCAAATGCCACGAAATTTAATACTTTTAAAAGATTAATTTGTGTAAATTTTGCTTCAATTCTTTTAATTAAAAATAGAAAACAATTTAATTAAAAAATGAGCAAAATATATGAACAGACACCTCACCAAAGAATAAAGATGTCTAATATATACATATGACATATGAAAAGATGATCAACATTTGTCATTAGGTAAATGCAAATTAAAGCAATGAAATAGCACTAAATAAGTATTTGTTTTACTATATTTTCCTATGTGTTTATAAGAGACAGAGTTTTTAATATCATGACGAAAAATTTTAAAGGTCATGGAACAGTTGTGATTTTTCCATTGATTTATAAAGGTTGCTTTTCATGGAAAAAAAAGAGAGAGAGAGAGAGAGAGATACCACTACTCACCAAGTCCAAAATCCAAAAACCTGATAATATCAATTGCTGGAGAAGATGTAGGACAATAGGAACTCTCATTCGCTTCTGAAGAAAATATAAAATGGTACAGCTACTTTAGAAAACAATTCGTCAAATTCTTAGAAAGTTGAACAGAATTTACCATACAATTCAGCAACTGAGCTCCTAAGTATTTATACATCATATTTCAAATCTTATGTTCACACAAAACCCTGTACACAAATGTTTATAGTAGCTTTATTCATAATCACCCAAAACTAAATGTAATCAAAATGTTCTTTAGATAAATGTATAAACAACTGTGGTACATCTGTGCAATGGTACACTATTGAGTAATAAAATTGAACGAACTACCAAACTATACAAAGATATGAATAAATGTTTTATGCATATTCCTAAAAGAAAGAAAGTCTTCATTGGTTACATAATATCTGGCTCCAATTATATGACATTCTGGAAAAAGTAAAACTATAGCACTGGTAAATAGATATGTAGTTGCCAGGGGTTCAGAAGATGGTAGCTAGATAAATAAGTGAAGCACATGGGACTTTTTAGAGTAGTAAAACTATGCTGTATAATACTTACCTGTGGTAACATGACACTTTGTCAAAAACTATATATTTCTACTGTAGAAAGAATAAATCTTAATTTATATAAAATGTTAAATAACACTTAGGAGATCAGGAGATACAGAGATGAAATGCAGAATATGACAAAACAATATACTTCTATTACAATGGAATGAAACAATCTTACTGAATGTGGTGGAAGAAAATTTACTGACCTAAGACATTTTTAAATGAGTGCAGTTTGTAAGACTGAAGTAAAAAGGAATTGCACATAAGCAACGTGCTCTAGTTGATAAAGTTGTATCTCACAGGGGTATGGGTTAATGATTCTCATGACATGTATACTGGAACTGAAATATTTAGTAAATGTTTGGCAGATGGTGAAAGTCGGGTTTCTCACAGTTGGAGTGGGAGATTACAGATGAGCAAGAAAAGGTTAGAATGATCCATGTGGTAATGAATGAAAGTTAGAGAAGTCAGTATTATCTTATGTTTAGCTTAATATATGTGTATATTTATATACACAGATGGATGCATATAGAAATATTTATGGATGTGTGTATATATAAGTCTTAGTAAACATATATATCTCTTTCACTGTCAGCTGAGAGGGACTAGGAGCAACAACATCTCAGGAGCAAATAGCACATCAAATACCCAGATCTTGGTTTCCAAACCACCCTCTAATAAAAGGGAGCAAGTTTCCTTGAAGAAATAGCTTATTCTAGGACTGGAGAAGGAAATATACATGATGAACCTGGAGTATGTATTGTCAGAAAGTAATGAAGTGCTCAAGGAAAAGTTCCCTACATGATAGGCCATGTGAAAAAGACACAATACATAAGGTCAATTGAAAGAGCTCCATGGTGAAAGCTGAAATAATTTCAACAACAAAATTAAGTAGTGTTGAGTCATAGCCCAAATTTAAAATAAGTATTTATGAGTATATATTGATATAAGTAGATGATTAAATGAATAAATAAATAGATAGATAGATAGATAGATGAATGAATGAATGAATGAATGAATGAATGAATAAATAAATAAATGGGGAAGACAGACAAATCCCTTATACAAAAGAATTCCAAATAATTTACACAGATACTCCATCCTCCAGGAGGTTGAGGATAACTCCCCAATCCTTAAGAGATGCGGTACATAGTGATTTCCTTCCAAGGATTATAATATGGAAAGGGCTGTAGAGAGAGTAAATTTACAATGAAAAAACCTGAAAAGCACTGCTTCTACCAAGTGGTTAAGCTTAATATAAACTGTGATAAGTCATGTTGATAGTATGTACCATTGATAGTATGTACCAATTAATAAAATATGAATAATAAGGGAAACTAGCTATTGGTTATACAGAAACTCTCTGTACTATCTTTGTAGCTTTTTTATAAATCTAAAACTATTTTAAAACTAAAAGTTTATTTTAAAAATCTTTGGAATACAGAGGTTGTCATCTAGAATTTTAAAAGTACATCTGTGTTTTAATATTCTCATATAAATTTGAGAGTACTGAAAATATAATAAAATGTCATTATGCTAAATGACTGTCAAAAATTAAAGTTTAGAGATAGTTTGTAAAAATAAACGTATTAAATAATATAAAACTAGAAGAAAGAACATATTAAAGATTATAAAAAATAAAATTAAACATAATGGAGAGGATCAAAAAAGCCTAAAGTTGGTTCTTTGAATCCACTGATAAAATACACAAACTTCTAGCAAGACTAACCAAGATAAATGAGAAACCACAAATAAATGTTATTATAAATTGAAAGAGGGATAACCACAGATATAGTAGAGATTCAAAAATCAGACTTGCATGAGCAATTTATGCCAATAAATTTGAAGCACATTTTCCTAGAAAAAAATAATTTACAAAAATAACTCAATAATAAATAGAAAATATAAATGTAACTATGGCCATCAAAGAAATTGAATCAGTTGTTAAAAGTTTAACATACACACATAAATATTTTTGCAAATGAATTCTACCAAACTGTCAAAGAACATATTCTGTCATATACATACTTTTCAAGAAAAGTGAGATAATATGAATGAATCCTAATTTATCTCATGATGCTAATAGTATAATTCTGGAAAAATCAGGCAAAGACATAATGAGAAAGAAAATTTACAGGTCAGTTTAAGCTATGAACTGGATATTAGGCTCCAAAACCAAATATTAACAAATCAAAGTTTTTAATATGTTTCTTAATGAATAGATTGTTAATAAATAGTAACAAATTTAGAATGTTTCCCATAAATGTATGATGATTTAAGTTGTTAACTTACCGTTTAAAGTAATTCGCATTAGTAGATTAAAGGTGTCTTGTGTGTTGTGTGTGTGTGTGCATTCATTTAAACTGATAAAAGCATTCTATCAAATTTTATACCCATTCATGATCAAAATTCTTAGCAAACTAGGGACAAGAAAAACCTTTATTAATCATATAAATTTTATCTACTAAAATTCTACAGCAGACTTCATATGTAATGATGAAATAGTAGAGGCATTTCCTATAAAATCATGACTTAGGATGATAGCACCACTAGTCATGAATATTGTACTGGAGAAAAAATATAACATAGCAGTGAAAGAAAGCACATTGAAGGACATATACATTGTGATAAAATTTAACATATTTAAATTTTATGCATAATAAAGTAAAAATAAAAGCAATGGAATGATAAACTAAAATTCAGCTACCTTTAAAGCATTCATTTTCAAAGACTGTGATATTGCCTCAAGGGGGCAAAAAATGATTTGAGGAGAGGTGAAAATATTTTAATCTGGTAAGTAACTTTAAATATTTTTCACTCTATTTTGTTGGTAACTTGACCCTGTGATACAGCTCTAACCAATAAGATCTAAATAGATATCATCTGGAAGAGAGAGGTATCCTGTGAAGTTATTTTCTGTGCTAATTAAAGGAGATAGACTTAGCTGGTCTCACTCTTGACCCTTTGCTTCTTTTCTGGAACTAAAAACATGATGGCCTCTTATGACCATAAGGCAACAATGTAACATGTGAAGGATGGTGCAGCAGAAAGACAGAAAGGACCTGGATCCCTAATGGTATCATTGAGCAGCAACCATCTCCCTTTAGATTCCTTAAGTGGAAAAAAAAAAGTCTCCTTTAAGCTGCTGTATGTAAGGTATTCTGTAATTTTCAGGAAAATGCACTATTTGTCACTGATTATTTGGGGAAATTCATAACTATAAGAAACTTGAAAATACAAAATACAAAGAACTTCCATATAACCTTCACCCAGTTTCCCAAAAGATTAACACTTTACCATGTTTGCATTCTCATTCTCATTCTTTCTCTCCCTTTCTCCCTCCCTCTGTCTCTCTCTCCCCATCATATGAGAGTATATCCATATACAAATATATATTTTATGTAATTTATGTTTTTTTTCTAGAACAAAGAACATTCTCACATAACCAAAGTATAACCAAGAAATTTACATGATAGAATACTATTATCTAATGCCTGTGGGCCAAATGCTTGTTTTTGTAAGTAAAGCTTTATTGAAAAACAGCCCAGACCATTTATTTATGTCTTATCTATGGCTGCTTTTGCACTATAATTACAGAGTTGGGTAGTTCTAACAGAAACTATATGGCCCTCAAAACCTAAAATATTTAGTATCTGGTATTATAATAAAATGTTTGATGACCCCCACCATAATCTTATTTAAACCTTATTTAAATTTTATCAATTATCCCAAATATCTTTTACAGCAAAGGAAAAAAAAAAGATTTTTTTCAGGTGCAAGATACAATCCATTGACCTGCATTAAATTTAATTGTCCTGTCTCTTTGGTGTCTTTTGATCTGGAATAGTTCCTCTATCTTTATCCTTTGTTACCTTAATATTTTGAAATGTATAGGCCAGGAATTCTGTAGATTATAACTCAATCTATGTTTGCCTTTTGTTTCCTCCTAATTAGATTGATTGCATTTTGGCAGGAATATTACAGATCTGATGCTGTGTCCTTCTCAGTATATCATATAAGGAGGCAAAACATTTTTCATTAATCATGATGTTAAATTTGAACACTTGTCTATGGCCGCGCTACCCTGAAAAAACCTGATCCTATCTGATCTTGGAAGCTAAGCAGAGTCGGACCTGGTTAGTACTTGGATGAGAGACCGTCTAGGAAGACCAGGTGCTGTAGGTGTAAAAAGTAAAAAAAAAAAAAGAAAAAAAAAAGGGGGGGGTTGTAAGCTGACAAGGTCCTTGCACTCTGTGAGGCCAACCAAGGGTTGCCTCACCTCCACAAATCCTCCTCAGAATGGAGAAGTAGGAACTGATTGGAGAACAATGAGTTGTTGAAATGCTGTTATGTTAGTGTGTTTTCCATTATAATTAATAAGTATCTTATGGGAAGATAACTCGAGACTATGTAAATATCCATTTTCTTATCACATATTCACCCACCGATATTATTATTCATTAATGCTTTCTTGAAAGAATTATTACTAAAATAATTATTACTATGATGATGACCAAGTTTTCATTTTTCCAAATAAATCTTTCCTTTTACATTTAATAGCTGCAATTCTTTGGGGGTTTTTAAAGACCATTTTATTGTTATATGATTAACATGTAAAAAGTTGTACATATTTAATGTATACAACTCAGTGAGTTTGAGAATAAGTACACACCCATGAAACCATGACCAGCATCAAGGTCATAGACATATCCATCACCTCCCAAAGTTTCCTCCTGCTTCCTTTATTATTATTTTTGTGTGCATCATAAAAACATAATAGTTACAATTCTATTGCAAAGCTCTTTCACTTCTCCACTATTTATTTACTTAATTATTTATCAAAGTATAGACTCATGGATTTCTATTTTATTCTATGGCTTACAATCTATTACTACAATTATTTTTATACTCAAAATATCCCATATATTGCCAGTGAGAGCCCTTTCTTTCAACCTAGCTTCTTTGTCCTTTTGGCATATATTTATCATTCTCTGAAAATCCCTTGGTTTTTTGCTAGAACAAAAAGATGTTCTAGGTTCATCTTGTATGTTCCCTGTTCCAGCATTGGAATCAATCATTTCCCAAGGAGCTTTGGTTTCATTTAGTAGAGAACAGTACATAAAAGCCATGATCAGGGTTCTAGACCATTCTATTCCACTGAGATATCAAAGCTTCTAGGTATTCTCAATGGGCAGACCTATCACACACACACACACACACACACACACACACACACACACACACACACACACACACACACACACACACACACACACACACACACACACACACACACAACATATCTGTGTGTGTGAGAGAGAGAGAGAGAGAGAGAGAGAGAAAGAGAAAGAGAATTAGTTTGTGTGATGGGATCAAAAATAGGAAATTTGAAACAATTGGCTCTGTGGGTTGATATATTTCTGAAAGAATAAAAAAAACTTTGGCCTGAAATCCTCTCCGTTCTCAGACCCTAAGGACCCTGCTTTGACTAGGACCATTCCCTCATGTTGGTCCGATGATCCTTATATAAAGCCAGAGGAGATGAGTGAACAGTTTCAGGGTCATTGTGTGGATTTGGGGGATAGGGCCTTTTCCCACAGAAAGGAGGGAAGAAAACTTAATCAGGTTTACTAAAGAAAAAAGAAAACCATGAACTAGGAACTCTGCAAGAGATGTCCCGTATCATTTCCCGCTGTAAGTTGCAGAATTTTAAACGTGATGTACCGTATCAATATTAGGACCATTGGGGGATTTTTCGAATGACAGAAATGTAAGTGGAATAATGTATGCCTGTGTAAGTACACACGAAAGAGAGAGAGAGAGAGAGAGAGAGAGAGAGAGAGAGAGAGAGAGAGAGGGAGAGAGATAGAGAGACAGAGAGACAGAGAGACA
>NW_006443121.1:212859-217189 GCF_000325575.1 Pteropus alecto
TGTCTTTGCATCCTGGCACAGTTTCCAGAGTATGTGTCAGGTCCACGTGTTGTGTGGAACAGAGCCCTGTTTCCAGCGGCAATGAAAGCATTGGCTCTGTGGACCAATGGAACCCAAGTAAATGGGATCCCACAGCAGAAAGTGCGTCTGAGTTATATGAAGAAATAGAGATGTCACTCCCAGAGAAAGCCACATGTGTGTCTCAGGCCTGCCTGGTAGTTGTTCAGAAACTAAAGACTCAACAAGAACGCCTTGAGGGGCAAAATCCAAGGAACCTGCCTTCTCCCCTTAAATATCTACACACTTCCTTATAGCCATATACATCGGTGGAGTTGGTAAAGCTGGCCACCACGTTCTACCAGAAAGGATCAGAGTCCATTGCAGGGTAGCTAATTTACCTCTGGGATATCTGTGCAGATGGCATAATACTGACTGGGAATGAATCGACCCAGATAGCCTCTGTCACCACCCGCCCTTCCTTGCGCCAACATATACATGGGATTATCCAATATGCAGAAAACATGTCACTGCTGAATTATCTCATGGTATGTTGCTCCATGACTTGGCCAAATGAAGGTGATTTGCCAATAGTCCAGCAATGGGGTGTCTCCATAGCCCCATTATTTGCCACGGTTTTGTGGCTAAGGATTTGACTGGCTGGGCTAAACTCCCCACCATTCAATTGTACCATTATATTGATGATGCCATGCTAACTTCTGACTCTCTTTCAGATTTACAGCAAGCCATACCCTGCCCCTGCCTTTTCCTAGCCTCTGTAGAACTGCCAGGGGCAAATGAAATTCTTCCAGAGATTACAAAAATATATTCATTAATTTGCCAATCTAAAGGATGTTAATTGCTTACTTTCTGTCATTAGAAATTGAGGTCTCTGAGAGTTAAGAATTCCTATTACGACTGAAAGAGATATATATGTGTTTAGTAACAGAAGATATAAGATATAGAGATTTATTTTAAAGGAGATTATAGGAAAGTAGTTTGTCCTAAAGTTGGTTAGTTCTAAGTGAGGAAGAAGAGGCAAACTGATGGGATGAAGAAAGTTGCAGAAGGTCTGTGAAGAGAAATCTTAAAAAAGGAAAGTTAACATATGGTTAAGCTAAATAAGATGGGAAATAAATTTAAATGTCAAAAGCAAGCTAATACTATAATATCAAAGTTGTGTTTTCTCTCTCTGCTAAATAAGAGAGAGTTTCTGGGGCTAATGGACTGCTACTGATATTATGGAAAAGGTTTCTGCCTGAAGAAAACAAAGATTCTGTGTTTTATCAGAATAATTTTCTATGTTTTATATCATCTTAATTGGGCCATAGGCTACTTAAGAAAACTGAATTTCCATAATATTAAGAACTAAGTTTTGGTAATAATCATGAAGAATTGGAGTGTTTCCTTTCCTCCCTACCTACCTCTCCAGAATCCAAACACTTTTTATGAGTAGGTATTCTTACTTTCATGGCAATGTGATTATTTGTATAAGTTCAATAAGAATCTGTTCTCTTTATAACAGGACATGATTGTAAACTAATTTTTTTATTACCAAGCCTTTGACTGAAATGTCTTATTTGAGAGAAATGCAGAGACTAGGATATGAGCAGAAAAATTTAAGGAATTAAGATTGACTTACGGAAGCTAATAAAAGCCTTTGGAAAAATTGGCCTAGTACCTTGCTCTCATGGTTCCCAGCAGCCTTCCCACGTGAGAAGAGTGTCACTTCTTGGCAGGAACATCAAGATATCTTGAAGATCTCAAGAAGAGAGGAACTCACCCAAAATCTATAGATATTGCAGACATCCACTGAGGGCAAGTCCTTACTTTGGCTTTTTTGTCTTGTGAGTCTTTGCAAGTTCAATCCGAAGATTCCATGTAAAATTCCAGTAAACCAGAATTAAAAATGCTTATCTAGCTAATTAATATTATTGCAGAGCTTATGCAAATGATCAGGCCAATTTATTGAAATGACTTCTCAAATGAATGAGTTTTATTTGGCTATCCTTAGTAAAAGTATGGTAATTGGAGAGGAAAGAAAAAACATGTTTCATAGATGAGAAAAAAATGTTGTAGATAACAGAGGTTTTGTTCATCCCTCTTGCAACCAAATCAAAGTTGTGATGGAAACTGCGCACACAGCGAGTAGAGTCACCTGGGGTCTAGATGAATAGAAGCACTACAGGGAGGGAGAGAAATAAGAAATCAACCTGTAATGGTAGAAGGTAGGAGAGGGAGAAGATGGAAGGTTGCCTGGTCATGAGTGGTTGAGTGGGACAAAGGCTATGGCAGCAGCAGCAGCCCCACAGGACACCTACTATATAAAGCCAGTCTACTAAGACCAGAAGACTTAGAAGCCCTACCTAATACATAGAAACAAACACAGGGAGGCAGCCAAAATGGGGAGACAAAGAAACTTGTCCTACGTGAAAGAACAGAACAAAGCTCCAGAAAAAGAACTCAACAAAATGGAAACTAGCAATCTACCAGACACAGAGTTCAAAACACTAGTTATAAGGATACTCAATAAACTTAGGGGAAGAGTAGATAAACTCAGTGAGAACTACAACAAAGAGATAGAAAACATAAAAATTGAGATAGAAAACATAATAGGGAACCAGTCAGAAATGAAGAATACAATATCTGAGATGAAGAGTATGTTAGAGGGAATCAACAGATTGGATGAAGCAGAGTAGCAAATCAGTGACTTAGAGGATGGAGTAGTGGAGGACACTCGATCAAAACAGCAACAAGAAAAAATAATCCTAAAAATGAGACTAGTTTAAGGGACATCTGAGACGATTAAGTGTAACAACATTTGCATCATAGGAATATCAGGCGGAGGAGAGAGCAAGAAACTGAAAACCTATTTGAAGAAATAATGATAGAAAATTTTTCTAACCTTATGAAGGAAATAGACATACAACCCCAGGAAGCACAGAGAGTCCAAACATGATGAATCCAAAGAGGCCCACAGCAAGACACATGAAAATTAAAATGCTAAAGTTTAAAGACAAAGAGAAACTTAAAAGCAGTGAGAGAAAAGAATTAGTTACATACAAGTCACTCCCATAAGACTCTCAGCTGATTTCTCCACAGAAACTTTGCAGGCTGGAAGGGATTGGCACAAAATATCAAAAGTGTTGAAAAGCAAGAATTAAAACCAAGATTATTCTATCCATCAAAGCTATTGTTTAAAATCAAAGGAGAGATAAAGAACTTCCCAGAAAAGAAAAAGCTAAAGGAGTTCATCACCACCAAACCAGTATTAAATGAAATACTGGAGGGATTTCTTCAAGAAAAAAAATGTATCAAAAATGAATGAACAAGAACTGGGCAAAATGGTGTGGATGATAGAAGCTTCCTTCGTCCCCTCTTGCGACCACATCAAAGTTGAGATAGAAACATGGAACAAACAGCAATCAGAATCATCAGGAGGTCTAGATGAAGAGAAGTCCTACAACTAAGGAAAGAAATAACCAAATCACCCTGAAACAATTGGAGGTAGGAAGGAGTGAAGAGGTGAGTTTGCCTGGTCACCAGAGGCCGAGTAGGCCAGAGGCTACTGCAGTGGCAATTGGCAGTGGCAGATGCCTATTTTTTTTCATTATACCAGTAAATTTACTTTATTTTATTTTATTTTTGATTTTGTTAAATTTATTTTTAATTGAACAAATTATTTTGACTTTATTTCTCCAACTACCTCCTCCCTTCTCCCTCTCTCCTACCCTTTGGTAAACACTAGTCTCTCGTCACGTCCATGAGTCTGTTTGTTTGTCCTGTTCATTTGTTGCTTTTAAATGTATATCCCACATATAAGTGATATCATGTGATTTTCAACTTTTTCTGTCTGGCTTATTTCGCTTAGCATGATTATCTCGAGGTTCATCCATGTTGTCACAAATAACAGTATTTCATCTCTTCTTATGGCTGAATAATATTCCATTGTATATATGTACCACAGTTTCTTTACCCATTCAGCCATTGATGGATACTTAAGTTGTTTCCATATTTTAGCTATTGTAAATAATACTGCAAAGAATGGGGTGGAGGGTGCATATATCTTTTTGAATTAGCGTTTTCGGTTTTTTTGAATAAATACCCAGAAGTGATATTGCTGGATCAAATGGTCGTTTTATTTATTTTTTTTATTTTTTGAAGAACTTCTATCCTGTTTCCACAGCGGTTGCACCATTTTACAATCCAATCATGCATAAGGGTTCTCTTTTCTTCACATTCTCACCAACATTTGTTATTTCTTGTCTTTTTATAATAGCCATTCTAACAGATTGAGATGGTATCTCATTGCGGGTTTTTTTTTTTAATTAAT
>NW_006443121.1:218001-224643 GCF_000325575.1 Pteropus alecto
AAACAGTTCAATAAATGCGTGCTGTTCGGATCCTCAGAAATGTTGAGTTCTCTCAATTTAAAAGCAAATAGTGCAGCTATTTGCTTGTTTCTATCAAAAATAGTATGGAGGTTTCTCAAAAACTTAAAACTAAAACTACAATGTGACCGACAAATCTCATTTCTGGGTATTTATCTAAAAAAACTGAAATGAAATCTTTTTTTTCTGATAGTGAAGTGCTTTTTATTTTTTTAATTTTTGCTATCAAATATTATTGGAGTGACATTGATCAAAAAAATCCAATAAATTTCAAGAGAACAGTTCAACAGTATGTCTCATACATATTGTATTGTATGTTCACCTCCCATAGTTAGATTTCTTTCAGTCACCACATATTTGACCCCTTTAATCCTATCTACCCCTCCACCCCATCCCTCTGCCGTATCTTGTCAAAGGCTTTCTCCGCATTTATTTATATGATCATATGATTCTTATTCTTTATTTTGTTTATGTGTTTATGTGGTGTACAACATTAATCGATTTGCGTATGTTGAACCATCTTTGTGCTTCTGGGATAAAGCCCACTTAATCGTGGTGTATAATCTTTTTAATATGTTGCTGTATTCTGTTCGCTAGTATCATATTTAGAATTTTTGCATCTGTGTTCATGAGAGATATTGGTCTGTAGTTTTCTTTTTTTGTATTAACTTTAATACAAAAAAGGTTTTGGTATCAAGGTGATATTGCCCTCATAAAATGAGTTGGGAAATATTGCCTCCTCTTCAATTTTTTGAAAGAGGTTGAGAATAGGTATTAAATCTTTGAATGTTTGGTAGAATTCACTGATGAAGCCATCTGGTCCTGGACTTTTACTTTTTGGTAGGTTTTTAATGATTGGTTTGGTTCAATTACCATACTGCTGTTCAGACTATTTAGATTTTCCAGTTCCTCTTGATTCAATCTAGGAAGGTTGTACTTTTCTAAGAACTGGTCCAGTTTTCTAGGTTATTAAATTTGGTGTTATATACTTTTTCATAGTATTCTTGTATGAACCTTAGTATTTCTGCAGTGTCTGTCATAATTTCCTCTCATTCCTGTCCCTGATTTTGTTTACTCGTGTCCTTTCTCTTTTTTCTTTAGTGAGTCTAGCCAGAGGTTTGCCAATTTTATTAACATTCTCAAAGAACCAGCTCTTTGTTGCATTTATTTTTTTCTATTGTTTTATTGTTTTTACTTTCATTTATTTCTGCTCTAATTTTGATTATTTCTTTTCTTCTGCTGACTTTAGGCTTCATTTGTTCTCCCTTTTCTAGTTTTTTAAGATGACGCATTAGGTTGTTTATTTGGGCCCTTTCTTGTTCATTCTTGGTTTGGGAGGTAGGCCTGTAATAATATGAACTTTCTTATGACCACTTTTGCTGTGTCTCAAAAGTTTTGATATGTTGTACTATCATTGTCATTCATTTCTATGTATTTTTAACCTCTCTTTTTATTTCTTCTATGACCCAGTTATTCTTCAGTACTATATTGTTTAATCTCCATGTATTTGTGGTTCTTTCCGCTTTCTTTTTTACATTGATCTCTAGTTTCAAAGTATTATGATCAGAGCATATGGTTGGTATGATTTCAACTCTCTTATATTTGTCGAGGCTATCTCTGTGTCCCAGTATGTGATCAGTCCTTGAGAATGTTCCATGTGCACTAGAGAAGAATATATAAGCAGCTGTTTGGGGATGAAAGGCTCTGTCAATGTCAATTATGTCTAGTTGGTCTAATGTGTCATTTAAGGATGTTATTTCCTTATTGATTTTCTGTTTGGATGATGAGTCCATATCTGGCGGTGGGGTATTTAAGTCCCCTACTATGATAGTGTTTTGCTGTTTCTCCTTTTAGTTCTGTTAGTAATTGCTTTATATATTTTTGGGAACCCTAATTGGGAGTATAGATATTAAAAGCGTTATATCTTCTTGGTGCATGATTCCATTTATCATAATGAAGTGTCCCTTAGTATCTTTCTTTACCTTTTTCATTTTCAGTCTATTTTGTCTGGTATTAGTATCACTGCTTCCGCTTTTCTCTGAGTGCCATTTACATGAAATATCATTTTCCACCCTTTCACTTTGAGTCTATATTTGTCTTTGGAACTGAGATGTGTCTCTTGGAGGCAGCATATGGTTGGGTTTTGTTTTTTTATCCAATCGGCAACTCTGTGCTTTTTTGCTGGTGAGTTCAGTCCATTTACATTTAGGGTTATTATCGAAATATGAGGTCTTCTTATAGCAATTTTATCGTTTGCTTTCTGTTAGCTCGGTGTTTCCATTGGTTCCTTGTCTTTGTGTTTATGTTTTCTTTATTTGGTTGGCTTTTATGGGTTTTCCTTCTGGTTTTTCTTGTTTGTTTTTGTTTTTGTTTTTGTTTTTGTTTTGTTATATAACTCAGTTCTGAATCTTTGTTGAGTGGTTACCATTACAAATATATACAGTCATTCCTTTTCTTCTGTGTGTGCCTTATCTCCATTCCCCTTTGTGAAGTTAGATCTTTGACTCCTCCCCGTTTCAGTCATTGTGGCCTCAATTTATCCCTATGTATTCTAAACATTCATTACTATCTTGCTATAGCAAATCTCTTCTTATTTTTAAGATTAAATGCCCTATTCCTAGTAAGAGTTGCACTCCTCTGCTTCTATCAGCCTGCTAGTTACCTCACTCCTAATTATGTATTTTTTCTTTCATTTTGTTTTAGGTGAGTTGACCCCTTTCAGTATTTCCTGTAGTGCAGGCCTTGTAGTGGAGAATTCCCTCAATTTTTGTATGTCTGTAAAGATCTTTATTTCTCCTTCGTATCTAAAGGAGAACTGAGCTGGATACATTATTCTTGACTGGTAGTTCCTTTCATTTAATAGTTTTAATATTTGATTCCACTCCTTTCTGGCTTGTAAGGTTTGTGCTGAGAAGTCTGACATTAATCTAATGGTTCTTCCTTTACATGTTACCATCTTTTTACCCTGGTTACCCTGAGAAATCTCTTTGTCATTGATTTTCGACAATTTTAATACAATTTGTCTTGATGAAGGCCTTTTTGGTTGAGATAATTGGGTGTTCTATTGACTTCCTGAATTTCAACTCCAGCTCATTTCTTTGATCTGGGAAATTCTCGTCAACTCTTTGTCTGAAAATGCTTTCTAATCTCTGCTCCTTTTCCTTCCCTTCGAGAATTATCAGTATTCTTATGTTTCCTCTTCTAATGTTATCGGCTAGTTCTTATATTCCTCTTTCATTATTTTTCATTGTTAGCTTTCTCACTTCTTCCTTCTGATTTATTGCTAGATTTCTGTCTTCAATATCATCGATACTTTCCTCCATTTGGTCGACTTTATTCCCCAAGCTTGCTATTTCATTTTTTCAAGTTTTGCAGTATGTTCTTTATCTCCAGAATTTCTATTCGGTTCTTTTTAGGGTTTCAATCTCACTGCTAAAGAACTCATTCTGCTCATCTAGTTTTTTTTTTTTTTTCAATTCCCGAAATTGTTGATATGATTCATTTTGTATCTCATTGAGTTTATTCAGAAGTACCATCCTGAATTCTCTGTCACTTAAGTCACATATTTCTATGTCTGTAAGTTTATTTTTTGGAGATTTTTCTCTTTATTTCTGAGATGCCTTGTCATCTTCATTGTTCATTGTGTTTAATGGACTATTTCTCTGCCTGGGTATTAATGGAAGTATATTCTGATTTTTTTTCCAGAAAGGAGATTTATTATATAATGGTCCATAGCCTGTTGCAAAGAAGGTGTTTTTCTTTTGTTTTCTAGTAGGTGGTGCCTAAGCTTCTTGGATCTCTGCTTTATACAAAGTCTTAATAATGTCTTTTTTTTTCCTTCTAGATGTTTAATCATGCTTGCTACCCTCAATCTCAGTTCCTGTCAGTATTAGCAACAGTTTCAGTAGTATTTGCTAAGTTTCCTCTGGGGCTCCACCTGCATTCCATCTTGGAGAGTATAGGGGGAGGGGCCCTCTGGGTTGGGGGTTGAAGTCTGCGGCTCAGCCTTGATTTTGCAACCCTGGCTGGTGATAGTCAACTGTTGTTTCTCTGCTGTCCCTGCTCTTCTGCCATCTCCATTTCTCTGTTGTCTGCCCTGACGACTGGGTACTGCCACCAACCACATGGAGCTCACAGCACTCCCAGGAAGGGCTGTTCAGGGAACTTGCTGCATCTTCTCCCCACTCCCCTGCCCCCCGCCACCTTCTCCTACAGGCAGCTCTGGCAGCTGTGAGAGGCAGCTTCTTTATTTCTCCCAGTCCAATGCCCGATACTCAGTTTTCTTACCTGTAGTAGCTCTTATGTGTAGATTTCACACTCAGAAGTGCTGGTGTACAGTTTGGGTGTTTTTTGTTTGTTTGTTTGTTTGTTTTGTTTTTGAGTTTTAAATGTTCAGCTTATTGTCGTTTCAAGGGGAGAGATCTGGGGACGTCTCTGATTCCGCCATGTTTCTGACATCACTCCGAGTTATATAAATTTCTAATCACTATGCTGTACAACTGAAACTAATATATTGTTTTATGCCATCTATAATTGAAAAAACACTCATTGAATCATACAATGTAAATATGAGCAACTAATTGTCTATTATACTTCATATTATATGAAGCTAGGAAAAATGAATGAAGAATGGCAATAACTAAATATCTATCAACAATTACTTCAACTGAAAAAGAATTAAATGCCCCAACCAAAAAATAGTGGGGCTGAATGGATGAGAAAACAGGACCCTTACATATGCTACCTACAAGAGACACAGTTTAGATTAAAACACACACATAGACTGACATTAAAGAGATGGAAAAAGATATTTTATGATCGATATAGAGGGTATTGTGTTGAGTGGAGTATATGTCAACTACATTCTAACTATAAAAATAAAAAATATATATATTATTTCAAAAAAAGAAATACTAAAAAATTTCTTCATGCTGAAAGAAAATGACTCCAGACAGTCATTGGAATCCACACATAGAAACAAAAAGCACTTGTAAAGTTAATTATGTACTAGAAGATAGTATAAAAGCGTATTTCTTCTACTTTACCCTCTTAACTGATTTCAAAGGCAACTGTGTAAATCAATGTATAATTTTATTGTTGGGCTTATAATATATAGATATGTAATATATTTGGCATTGTATTTTCAACCCAAAGGATGTTGAATAGTAGTTAAGCTCTATTAAAATAAAGAACAGATGATAATTTGACTGCATATGAATAAATGAAAACTTTAGGGAGCTATCTAAATTTTAGATAAATTATCACAGGCCTATTTCTATCTGGGAAAGATTAAATTCTGCCACTGGTAACAAGTCCCCTACCTTCTCTCCTCCTCAGGAATACAGACTTGCACTGAACATTTTTTCATTTGCCTAAGAGCCGCAAGTTAAGTGGCAGTTGAACAGTTCTTCTGCCAGGTTTTTCTATTTACATAGATCTAAAACCCATCAAAGATATCCCAGGAACAAAGCGGGCAAGGTAGAAACTTCAGCTAATGGAGAGAGGCAAGGCTAGGTGCTCAGGTTAAGCTACACGTTTCCCTCGAGATGTCAAGGAATATGGGAAAAGAGTAGGTGGAAGTGACACTTCCAAAATGCCTCTGGCAATATCCAAACCAAGGGCTGAAGAAATATTATGTTATCCTGAGATTAGGAGACTTTCTGCTATGGACAGGTGTACTGGCTGGGAAACAGAAAATAAAAGGTTAGAATAATAATGTCTTTTGATAGTAAATGCTACCAGAGCACTTACATTTACAGAGCATGAATCTCTAATTTTTCATGCTCTGAAGAGCCAAGTAATGCATTTAATAAAATTGAGTTGCTAATTCATACAGCAAGTATTTATGTAGCACCTGTGTACTGAGTTTAGTCTGGCAGTGGAAGATTCCAAAATAGGAAAGGCATGGACCCTGTCTGGAGAAATTGTACAATCAGGTTGGGAAGACACAAAACAGATGCACATATGAACAAAGGTCACTAAGAGTCAGTGAAGGAGCAGCCAGTATGGTACATGGGTGAGGAGGGGAGGGCAGGCACGAGGCTTCTGAGGGAAAGTGAAAGTGAAGCTGGTCCTTGAAGATTAGATGTTGGAATTGATGAGGTTCAGGACATGCTGCCCCAAAATATGGTAACTTGGCATATTAGATACCTTAAACTGAAGGAATTTTTTAAGTGGCAAATGCAGAAAGATCACTCTGACCTCCCCTTCTCCCCATCTTCCTTGAAAGAAGTCATAAAACTGCCAAGTAAAAGTTACCCTTCATGTACCAGGAGGAAAGAAGGCATTCTTAAAACTAGAGATGGGGAATTTGGGGCCCAGTAATCTGAATAAACAAACATTGTTAAACTACCCCTCACCTTCCTGATTACTTCTTCACCATTTGCTACCCCTAGCCTTTGTCTTGTCAGTTCTTCACAAATTTACTGTTTCTTTGTCTAAAAGATATAAAAGCTTCTTTTTCTGGTCGCTTCTTTGAGTCTTCACTCTCTTGTGAAGGCTCCCATGTACATATAAAAAATTAATAAATTGGTATGCTTTTCTCCTGTTATTCTGTCTGTCAGTTTAATTTTTAGAACCATCCAGGAACCTAATAGGGTTGGGTAAGAATTTTTTCTCCCTTCT
>NW_006443121.1:224826-263278 GCF_000325575.1 Pteropus alecto
GCCACACATTCCCAGGGAGGAGCTATATAGTTATTCAACATATATTGAAACTCTAATCGAAAAATAAAACTTAAAAAAGAATAAACAAATAAAAGATAAAACAAACAAACAAACATTGAGTACCTATTATGTGCCAGACAATGTCAGAGGATACAGCTGTGAATAAAAGTCTCTGCCTTTGTGAAGCTCATATTCTAGTTGGACAAGACAGGTAACAAACTAATCATTAAGAAATAGATGAGATCATTTTAGTTAGTAAAAAATGTTGTAAAAAGATTAAAACAAGATAAATAAAATAGGTAATGGGTTCAAATCATGGCTCAGCTACTTATTAGATGTACAACTTAAAAGTTGCTTAATTTCTCTGTGCCTTAGTTTCCTTCCTCATGTATAATATGGGATAGTAACAGTATTTACCTCCTAGAGGTATAGTGAGGATGATTTAATACATAAAATGCTAAGAACAGTATCTAGCTATAAGTGTTGGTTATTACAGGTAGGGACTACTTTAGATAGGGTGATAAGGAAAAGCCTCTGTGAGTTGGGACCTGAATGATGAGGAGCCAGCCATTGCAAGTTCTCCGGGAAGACCATTCCATCCAGACAGTGGGATAGTTAAGGATTCTGATAGTAGAATGAGGACAGAAATAAGAACAGAAAAAAGGACCGGGACCAACCTGGTAGGAAAAGCTGAGCAAAGAAGATGAAAAGGGGGTAGGGGTTTCTAGCAGGTGACTGGCAGCAGAGGGTAGACTGACTAGCAATCTAGTAAGGAGGACAGGTTAATGGTCCCAGCAGTAGAAGAGGAATAAGTATAGTGGCATTAAGAAGATATTTATGAAGCAGAACAGAAGGCAGGATGATTGGGAACAAGGACGGGTCGAGGAGAGGAAATTGCCAAGGAAAAATATTTAGGTTCTTATTTTGGGAAAATGAGTGCAACAATGTGAGAGGGAGACATAAGAGGATGGGCAGAATGGAGTGAGAATAGAAAGAATATATTTGCTTATTAGACTTTCTGAGTTCGAGGTGCTAAGAAACATTCAAATCTCACTTCTGTCACTCCAAGCTGTGTGACCTCAGGCAAGTTATTTATCCCCTCTGTTTCTTGGTTTCCTCATCTGTAATTCCTTTTGCCTCAGAGATATTGTGAAGATAACATGAGGTAATAACTGTAAAGCATACTGAGCAGTGTCTGGCATAGAGTAAGTGCTTAGTAAATGTTAATTATGATTATTACAAAGGCATGTAGGTATGAGCAAGTCTGAGATGTTGAGGGGTTGGTGGGGGTCTACTATGCTTGGAATGTAAAGTGCTGGGGGAAGATAGAAGATGATGAATAGTGAAAGATAAGTCAAATCGTGAGGAGCTATGAATGTTCTTTAGGTTAAAGAAGGAAATGGATGTTCTCAGAGGGAAACAGGCTTGGAGCCCTTTGTTTTATCTCTAGAAAAGGATCTAGAAGTAATGTGGTCTGTTTCCTTAGGATTTTAACTTAAAAGCTTCAAGAACTACCACCTGTGCACAGATATGTAAATGGTGAGGGTAGAGCTTTCTTTAGGAAGAGTATTGGAAGCAAACCAGTTGAGACACTAAGGATGTCCCATGGTAGACTGTACAGGTCTGGGGCAGAGGCAGGAAATAGTTCCAAGGCCCAGTCCTGCCACTGTGACTATAGACAAGTGCCTTTGATTCTTGGGTCTTGATTTCTCACTCTATGAAACTGGGAGAAAGGATTGGATCCAGGAATCTCTCTGGGCCCTTCTTGCCCAAGCCTCATAATTAATATAAGAAAGGAGGCAATGAAGCACTACTCTTGAACGGCAGAGAACACCTGACCAAGGCCTTGACGGCTCATGGAAGAACCAGGAAGGAAGTTCTAGGTCCATATGTCCAACTGCTTGTATGACTTTAGACAAACACAAGTCCCTTCTCTCTCTAAGACTCTGTCTGTACCAGGAAAGTATTGGTCTACTTTAGACTCTAAAGCAGTGGCTTTCCAAGTGTGGTCTCTGGAACAGCAGCATCACCACCCCCACCTACTGGGAATTTGTTAGAAATACAAATTCTCAGGCTCCACTTCAGGCCTACTGAATCAGAGACTATGGAAGTGGAGACCAATAATCTGTTTAAGAAGACCGCAAAGTGATTCAGATATACACTAAAATTTGAGAACCATTGTTCTAGGTATTTTCAAACTTTTGCAGCGAGGAAGCCACCCTTTTTTCCCCGTTTTAATTGAGTTGTAATTTACATACAACTTGATAAATTTCCATGTTTATACCCTGTAACCATCCCTCAAACCAAGAATATTTCTATGACCCCAGGTTTTCTTGTGCCCCTTTCCAGTCAATTCCTCCCATCCCAGCTTCAGACAACCATGCCTGCTTTAGAACTTTATATATCTGGAATTATACAATATATTCTCTTTTGTATCTGCCTTTTTTTGGTACAATATAATGCCTATGAGATTCATCTGTATCATTGTGGTATGCATCCGTGGTTAGTTTATTTCTATTGCTGAGCAATATACCATTCTATAAATATACTGTAGTTTTAACCATTTTCTAGTTGATGGATATTTCAGTGGTTTCTGGATTGGAGCTATTCCCAATAGTATTACTATATCTTTGGTATACATCCAGGAGAATACCCCCTTTCTTATTTTTTTAAATATTGAGATCACTGTAGATACACATGAACTTATAAGAAATAATACAAAGAAATCTCATGTACCCTTTACTCAGTTTCCCCCAATGGTAACATCTTGTGAACTATAGTACAATATCACAACCAAGATACTGATTTTGATATAGTCAAGATATAGAATCAAAGCAAGGATCCCACATGTTGCTCTCTTATAACTATACTACTCACACCCCACCCCTTTCCTTAACTGCTGGTAACCTGATATGTTCTCCATATCTGCAACATTGTCATTTCAAAAATGGAGAATTTTGAGTTGATAACAATGTTAAATGTGGCTTAAAATAACACAGATGTATTACCTTACAATTCTAGAAGTCAGATAGAGGTACAAAATGGGTTTCATTGGGTCTTAAACAAAAGTGTTGAAAGTGCTGTGTTCCTTCTGTAGATTCTGTTTCTTTGCCTTTCCTAGTTTGTAATGGCCACCTGAAATCCTTGGCTTGTGACCTCTTCCTCCATCTTCAAAGCTACCAGCATAGCACATTCAGCTCTGACTCTGATCTTCTTCCATCTTTTAAGGACCCTCATGATTACATTGGATTCACCTGCATAATGCAGTATCATCTATCTTAAAATCCTTAATTTAATCATATCCCCAGGTTCCTTTTAACACAAAGTAATATATTCATAGGTTCCATGAATTAGAACATGGACATCGTTGAGGAGCCATTATCTACACCATGTTCCTGGAAGCAGAAAGTCCACCTATCTTCCCCTTTAAAAAAATTAATTACACATACACAGCCTAATATACAAAGCATACAAAAGAAGACATCCTCTGGTTGAGGTTGGAGGCGACCTAGAGCTCCTTCATTCCCCTAGGCAACAACAGTTGAGACTATCATTGGCAGAAATTTCTAAGCCCTTTTCCTACATTAATGTCCTAGAGCCCTAGAATTCTATTTGCTACCTTAGAATTGAAGCTGGACAAGTATATCCTCTTCCCAGTACCTGCCTGTCCTCCCCATGCCCTGGTGGGAACAGGGAGAAAGTATACTATAGTTTAAGAGCATAGGCTCATGAACTAGATTGCCTGTATTCATGTCCTGGTTCTACTACTTCTAATATCTGTGACCTTGGACAAATTAATTCATCTTATGGGCCTCAGTATCTCCATCTGTAAAATGAGATAAAATCGTATGTCTTCAGAATAATGGATCCCAAATTTGTCTGCACATTGTAATCATCAAATACTGTACTGAAGTCTGTGTCCCACTACTAGAGATTATAATTTGATCTGAGGATGTGATCTGGGCTTTGGAATCTTTAAGATTGTAATGTGCAGACAAGCTGGGGAGCCACTGCCTCAAAGGGTTGTTGTAAGAATTTAAAGTTCACAGAATATGTAACTTACTTTTCTTTGCAAGTATTTGCTCACCAAGAAAGGAGCTGGTGGGAGAGTGTGCCAGGTTCAAAACAGACTGGAAGGCTTATCTAAATCTCAGTTTCCTCATTTGTAAAATTGAGATAACCATATCTAGGCTTCAAAATTGACATGTTTTATAACCATAAATACTGCCCTGCAGCTTTTATATGTGTATACACTCTCCGCCCTCTCTTTACAGTTTTTTTCTCCACCACCTTTGCAACAGCGATTAAGGTAATTTATCTGATCTTCATTAGCATGGCAATAAATGAGTGTAGTAGGAGGTGGACAAGCCTGGAGGTCTTCCTGAAAAGTAGGCAGAATAGCGCATGACCACCACAGGAGTCCAGAGACAGAAACCACCACTCACAAGTATCCCCAAGGCCCCAATGCCATTCAAGCCCAGGAGCATCACATGGTTAATGCAGAGCCTGCCAACAGTAGAAAAGTTGGCCTGGAGCCATGGAAAGGGGCATAGGCTATTAAATCAAACATTCCTGTGTCTTGGGCAGTTATTCTACTTTTTTGAGTTCATTCCCTTCTCTATAAAGTGAGGATGAAGCAAGACCAGGAATGGGAAGGTGGTGTATAGGGTGAAAATTACAGTGAAGTATCTTACAGCCATCCATGCATACCTCAAAGAAAGATCAAGTCACAGTGAAGTCTTCCTAAATTTTATTGGTACTGAAATAGAACATGGGTTGAGCATAAACCCCTCCAAAAACAAAAACAAAAACAAAAACAAAACAAACAAAAAAACCCCCACAAATTTTAAAAACCCAAAAAACACACACAAAAAAAATGAATACAAAATCTAACTTTTCTCCCCAGCCTCCTGGGGGTGGGTTACTGCTCTTAGGGCAGCTAGATTGCCCCACAATTCCAGGTTTGAATTTAGCCAATATAGGGAATATCACCAAGAATATCAATGTAATTCACAGCAATGCACATAAAACTCCCCAAGGTCAGGAGGCGGGTAAAGGAGAGGAGAGGGGGATAGAAGCCATGGTCTCTGGGCTAGGGGTACTGCAGGGACAGTATAGCCCCCTAGGGACTGAACTCTGGGGAGAAGGTAATAAAGGAATAAAACCAAATACCAAGTACTTTAAGAATGGATTGTATGACCTATAGTGACAGGTGACATCACTAACACTGAAAGCTTCTTACATTAATGTTCTGGCAAAATATTCTCTTATCATATAGTATATACTTCCCAGGTGTGGGGGTGGTAAGGGAATGAGGTCAAAATGATTCTGCTCCAAGACTAATATGTTCTAAGGGTGCATTAGCAGGAAATGCGGAAATCAATATTGAGTTAGATGCCACTAGAATATATAATACTGGTAAAAAGAAAAAAAAAAGCGCACACATGCAACAGAGGAGGAAGAGGCTGCTCCTGGGTTGACAGCAAGGGTGGGGCTGTAGAAGAGACCAGGCCAGAGCCTCCAACAGTTCTCTGATTTACAGCTCCAAGGGACAGCACAGCTGGTGACAAGACCTGGGTTAGAGGTTTGTCAAACAGAGGCAGGGCCCAGTCACCACCTTGGATGGGGGCAATGGGAAGGGATTATTAGGTACACGAGGGAGTCAAGTAAACTGTGGGATCCAGGTCATGGGCTTCTCTCACCACACTCAGCTTCTATCTATTCACTACTTCAGCCAATTGACATCAAGCTCCAGGGCTCACCACACCAAGGCATGGATGGCCTTGAAGCTGGAGCTGTGTTTCAAGTGGCTCTGATGAGAAAAGTGGCCTAGGACCCCTGGCAGGGAAAATACTGAAGCCAGGTGTGAACATTTCCTCCCTTTGGCAAGAGTCTTAGATAGGGCTGAGTTTCTGGGTGCCAATCTCTACTGTTACAACAGGAGGGGATTTGGGGATTGTAATGGGGAGGGGTAAATCCCAAGAAGGGAGGAGGAACCCAGAATAATAAGGGAGACTTCTGCCCATAGAGCTCACTTGAAACAGGTCTAGGTTCCCATAAAGCATTGAGGGAAGGATCTTATACCCAGTCTTGCCTGAATAGAAGGGTGAATAGCCTTCTAGGATGTTAGTGAAGCCTCTTGAAGGCACTGTCTCCCCCATCTCAACTTGGGGAGAAACTAAGTCCCTGAAGTCAGGGACAAGGCTTATTGGGACTGAGTTTATAACAGGCCCAATCTGGGAGGTAGAGAGAATAATTGAACATCTTTTCAGCCTCCAATCATTACAAAGCCTAAATAACTCTAGAAGGAATGGGCACTGGGAGGCCTAATCCTAGGTCGGTTGACATCTTAGAGCATATAGCCAGGGCCCTGCCTTCTTCCTTAAACCCTGTGATGCTCTAGTTCTTCAAATCACAGGACCCTGAGAGTAAGGCAGTGGTGGGGGCTGGTTTTCAACCTACTCTATACTTGACTTCTGCAGAACAACAGTAAATGTGGGGATGTTTCTCTAATCAAGTGAGAAGTGTGTCTGAGCTGGGGAAGTGGTCTCTTCTAGCAAACTAGATTGAATGGGACAGAGAGGGAAGATGGTCCCATTGGCACCAAAGTGAGCCATTTCTCTGCCCAGAGAAGTGAGTGAGGGCTGAGGGGTTAGGTTTGGTCCCATGGCTACACTGAACACTTGGCATGACTCCAGGGGCTGCTCTAGTTAGTGGCTCTAGCACAGTGTAAGTTAGGCAAGAATACAGGAGTACAGGGGCAAGGAAGAAGGGAAGAGGGGTCCCTAGAGGCTGGGTGCCCATTACATGGACTCAAACTCATCAATGCGCTGCTTGGTATTGCCCTGCCGGATCTGGCGCAGGGTCTTGTATTTGTCTCGTCCCAGTCGCATGTTCTCAGCATGGATCATGTCATTGGCAGTCTTCTTGGACTCATCACGGGCATTGGCCAGCTCAGAAGTGAGGGCCTGTGAGGGTGCAAGGAGATGAGGGATTAATGGCTTCCTCTCATTTTACGTCCCCTTATTTAACCAGGTTTTTTCCTCCTCTCCTTCTCTCTCCCCTCTCCCCCTTTCTACACACATACAACCACAAATTTTTGAGAGCTTTTTCCAGTCCTGTTAGAACTGCAGTGGAGTAAGAACAAAACAAAAAACACAGACTTAGGGGATCAACTGATGACGAGTATTCCCTGAGAGTAGCACAATGTACCAAACATTCAGGTAGGAATTGTCAGCTAAGTGCTTCCTAAACATAAAAGGTAAAAGGAGTATGGGTGGAGGATGGGAGAAAAAAAAAAAAAAGGAAGAGGTGGCTCAAGGTCTGATTAATAAGTAAGGGATATCTATTGTTAAAGTGATCACTTGAGAAAGGCTCAGGCTCCCATGTAGCACTGAGACAGGATCCTCCACTTATCCTCTCATGATGATAGAGAAGACCATGGGCTACTAAGTCAACCACATGGTCTCCTTGAACCTTTGGCCCTGCCTAGATACCTTCAGGTGCTTCTGCACACGCTCATTCTTCTCCGCTTCAGTGGTACGTTCCTCTTCACTTCGGTCCTTGGCCATGGCGTCAGCCTGCAGATCAGCACTGGCCTCTGCCCCATTCTCATCCTGCTCATCCTGCTCATTTTCAGCAGGTTCTGCCACATGAGGAGTACTCATGGCAGTCTTCAGCTCGGCACGAGTTTTCTCCAAGTCTTCTTGTACCATCTGAGCCTGTATAGTAACAGAGGGAGAGAAGGATCAACAGTCAGATGAGGCTAACTTGCAGCATCCTACATGTGCCTAGAACAGTCCTGCAGGAGGCAAGCACCAGGTAGGCCAAGTCACTTCGTCTGCCTGATCCTTAGTTTCCTCAGCTACATAACGGGAACAATTGTACCATTTTTTCTAGAATGTTAGAGAATTCTGGGAAGTTATTTGAGAAAGCTTTGAGTTCCTTCTCCCATGATGCCCACTGTCAAGGGAGGATGGAAGGGGGAAGGAACCCAACCTTAAGGAATCTAAGGAACTGGAACTTATCCATGTGGTACCCCCTCCCATGATGTTTTGCTCTGGGCACTGTGTCTTACCTTCTGCTGCCATTCTACAGCCTCACTCTCTTTCTTCTGTCGAGCCATCTCTAACTGGGAGATCCGAGCTGTCAACTCCGCCATTTCCAATGCCTATAGATAAATTTGAAGCTTGTGAAAGCTGGGCCTTCTGGTCTTCAGGGCCCAAGTGTCTTCAACTCTAGTTCCCCCAGAGAACCAATAGGAACCTGCTGATCCACTTTCTTGTCGTCTTTGAGGCTCTTTATACCATATCTCCTCCAGGAAGCCCAAAGGACACTCATATTCTCAGATCTACTATAGTACTCTATTAACTCCAAACCATTTCCTTATAAGTCAGAGCTCCCTACCTAGACTATAGATCTCCTGAAGACAAACAGCATACCATCTCTGTCTTTTCCTCACCTCTCCACCTTCTTTCCCTCCGTCCTCAGTACTTCCAACTGAACAGTGCATACTTAGGGCTTTAGAGATCACTGTATCACTGCCTGAAGTGGCAGACCCTTCCCTGTTATCCTAGAATGCTCAGGGCTCCACTAAGACTCTTCCCAAGACAAGTATAAGAAAGACACTCAACTTTCACAGGTGATCTGAACAAAGGAAAAAAGCTTATGCACACCTTCACACCTTGGGCAAATCACCCAGAGGAAGCTTTCCCCTGAGTAGTAGATCTTAGTACCCTGCACTCCCACTGCAAACAATACAGGAAAGAGCATATGTAAAGGGCTTTGGGCCATAGATTCTTAATTTCTGAGTCACAGAACCCTTGTAACTTATAATTAAAGTGTGGATGCTCACCCCCACACACATACAGAAAAATGCACAGGCACATAGTTTCATATATAATTTTAGGGAGCAAATCCTTCAAAGGCAGAAATGGGTTCTCATCTTTACTCAGCCACAACTGTGTGACCTTTGGCAAGTCTCTTAAACCTTTCTGAGACCTAACTTCCTTATCTGGGCATATTACGGCATATGAGTTAATCCTATAAGGTTATATGGAAGAGGAGTAAGAAAGTAAGGGAAAGGGAAAAATTGCTAGCATAGCTTATAGTACACAGTAGGTAGTCAATCGAGTGTGAATCCCTTCACTTCTTTCTTCCTTCTCTTTCCTTTGTCAGGTTATCAGCTCAGATTCCCAAAGGCTAATAAAACAGAATTAAAGTAAGGGTTAGGTAAAACTGTTTGCAAAGATTTCTGGGCCACACCAGTGACTTCTCAGCTTGCTTCTGAATGAACTATCTGCTGGAGGCCTGTAGAGTAGTACCTTCCTGGAAAGAGCCAGCCCTGCAGGCAGAAGTAGCTGTGAATAGGTAGGCAGAAAGGGGAGAAAATTCAGATCTCACAATTCTATTCCATTTTGTAGCTTTACCAGTTGTTCCTGGGTCTTCTTCTGGTCCCGGGAGGCCTGCAGCAGAGCCTCCTTGGCCTCTTCAGCTTCTTGACGCTCTTTGGCCAGTTTTTCAGCCTCACTCTGGGCCCGCTTCCGCTCCTGTTCAAGTTCCAGAGCCCTACGGGTCTGTTCTTCCAGTTCTGGGATGAGAAGGTGGAGAAAAGATGAATAACACAGAGATAAAAAAGAGATACCTAGCTTCTTTCCTGGAAAAGTTTCACCCTAGGGCACAATTGGCAGAAAGCTCTGGGCACTCTTCCTCTTGCCCCATCCTTCATCTATCCTGTAGTCACATCTGGATTATGCAGATAGAGTCTGCAGCTCAGGCAGAAGGGTCTCCAGCTCAGAGTCAGGCTATATTCAGTCTCCAAAGATACTCTAAGGCTCACCTTGCTGAGCCTTC
Source organism: Pteropus alecto (assembly GCF_000325575.1). Lineage (NCBI taxonomy): Eukaryota > Metazoa > Chordata > Mammalia > Chiroptera > Pteropodidae > Pteropus > Pteropus alecto. Next base: position 234,679 of record NW_006443121.1, read on the forward strand.
TTAGTCTGTTCCTCAATCTGCTTCAGCTTCTCCATCAGTTCCTCCTTCTCTCGTTCAATCTTCTCCTTCTCCTTTTCTGCCAACTCACGCTTCTTCTTCTCATTTTCCAGCAAAGCACTAGAAAAAGAAGAAAAAAGGGATGAAACAAGATAACAAAGGCCTGACCCTGGACTCTCAGCCCCCATCCATCTAACACACCCAGGGCTTGTGTGTTGGGACCACTGTTCTTTATCCCCACATCCTTGCCCTCATGTTATAGTCCCACATAGGCTGGTATGTTGAAGGCCCTGTCAGTTTGTCCCAGAGTCAAGAGATCCAACCTGGATTTCCAGCTCTGCCACTAAACAGTGGCTAATCAGTAGATAACCTTATCTATGTCACTTCTTTGCACCCTTTCGCAGTAGCCCCGTCTCTAAAATGACCTGATAAGTCTTGCCTTCACAACCTAATGGAGTTATAAGGAAACAAGTTTTGGCTCTGTGCTGGGATACTGTGCTTCAAGTCTGATGATCTCTATGGCTAGGGCATCAGTCCTTAGGCTTAACTCTGCCAAGCCTCTGAAGCCCAACCCCAGGTTCTTTTTCCCTTGAATTTGTTGCAAATCTAGAATAAGTATTTTCATTTTCTTGCCCCAGCACCAATTCTAGGAGACCTTCTTTTCTCCCTTATCTATATGTTTTTTCTCTCTCTGAGTCCTCAGAACACCTGGGCCATCCTTTTCCCCATCCCTCCTCCCTGTTATTTTTCTCCAAAGAACTTCTTGCTATGAAAATTAATAAACAGAAACTTCATTCAAAATGGAGTCAGGAGGCCAGAAGAGAGAACTCTCACATATATATCACTCAACGCATACTACTGACCCCAACAGAAAGAGACATACCTAGCATCTCCAACAGGAAGTGATACTACTTTACTACCGCAGCAAGAAGATTCCTCTTTGCCCAGTAACAGCTCAGCCAATGGGAGACTGCCATAATTCAGCCAATGAAAACTCATTATATTTCAAACTTTCAGTTTCTCTCAATGGACTCTGTTTACAACAGCACCTCTCAAGTCCATAAAAGAGTGTTCCTCCTCTTTATTTCTCTGGACTTGCTTGTTCTTTGCCATTAGATTGCATGTCTTGAATTGCAATTCTTTGTTGTTCCCAAATAAACCCATTTTGCTGGAGAAATATCTGGCTGTCTATTTAAGGTCACCACTGTCATGTCACATATATATAATTATTTTTTTCTGTCTGTCTCTTCCCAAAATAACAGCTTCATGAGAACATTCTTTTTTTCTCACTGTTCAGTAAATATTTATTGAGTGAATGAATGACACCACATTGTACCTTGAACAGTTAGGTATATACTGCTTTTCCTCTTTCTTCTACTAGACTGTGAGGTCCTTGAGGGCAGATTCCTACCAGATTCGGCTCTGTAAACTGGCCCCAATCTTGTAAAAAATTTTTCTGAATAAATGTGATTTTGTTTTTTAAAAAACTTATTGAGATGAAATTCACATAATATAAAATTAACCATTTTAAAGCAAACAGTTCAGTGGCATTTAGGACATTCACAAAGCTGTGTAACTACCATCTCTATCTAGTTCCAAAACATTTTCATTATTCCAAAGTAAAATTCCATATTCATTAAGCAGTTTCTCCCCATCTCCCTTCTCCAAGCCCCTTATAACCACTAATTACATTCTGTCACTATAGATTTAACTATTCTGAATATTTCATATAAATGGAATCACATATTAAGTGATCTTTTGTGTCTAGTTTCTTTCACTTAGCATGTTTTAGAGGTTCATCCACATTGTATCAGTACTTCATATCTTTTTATGGCTGAATAATACTCCATTGCATGGATTCATTATTTATCCATTCAACCATTAATGGACATTTGGGCTGTTTCCACATTGCTATGAACACAAGTACACATGTACTTGTTTGAACACCTGTTTTCTATGCTTAACTTATTGAAGAACCACCAATCTTTCACAGCAGCTGAACCATTTTACATTTCCCCTAGCAATATACATGAGTTCCAATTTCTCCACATTCTGCCAACAGCTGTTATTTTCTGTTTTTATTTATTATATCCATATTAATGAGTATGAAGTGGTACCTCATTGTGATTTTGATTTGCATTTCCCTAATGACTAGAGCTTTGCATTTCCCTAATGACTAAAGATGTTTTCATGTGCCTGTTGGCCATTTGCATATCTTCTTTGGAGAAGTGATTACCTACAACCTAAATATGCAGATTCTGAATCAATAGGTCTGGAATAGGGTCTTGGATCCTGCCTTTTATAACAAGTCCCAAGTTGATGCTAATGCTGCTGAGCCCTGTTGCACTTTGAGTAACAAGGGCCTCCAGTGCATAGGGGCTTTGTAGCAAAAATTCTGGTGGCTCTGCCCAATTCCACTCAAAAAAAAAAAACCCTATAGAGTCCAGGTTTAAAAGTGCATGGAGCCTTCTGCTATTGCCACTGTACTGGTCAGATAGCCTGGAGCAACTCAGAGTTTGCCTAGAAAAACAATGGCATGAGGGTCATAGACAACGGGAACTATAAAATTCCCTCCCTTTTAAGAGCCTCTGAAATCCTAAGCTTCTGATGCCTGTTTCCTGGAGTGGGAGTTATTGCTGTGCAGCTCTCTCTCCCACTCCCAACCCTCTCCCCACCTCTTAGACCCAAAATGGCTTCATGTCCCGCTTTTAGCTAGCTTGCTACCTTTGAAAAGTTTCCTTGCTCTGGCCCTGGTCCCCACTGCAGCTCCACAGCACCTACCGCTCCATTTGCTTCTGATGCTTTTCCTCCCGAGCCTGTGCCTTCATCTGCTGCACCTCAATGGTATCAGGCTTGCGACGGCGCATGTATAGCTCATGGTTTCCCATGCACAGGGCCAAGATCCGCTTGTTAATCCGCAGCCGAGGAGCATAGAAGACAAAGTCCTGGTGGGAAACCAGCAATCAGAAAAAGTTTGGAGGGACAGATGAAGGCTAGCTACCGCATTATGAAAAGTTAAGTCCAAAAAAGCACTAGAAAGATTATTTAACCTAGTTTTCTATTACAGATAAAAAGGTTAATTATCCAGGTGGTGAAGTGACTTGGCCAGGGTCAAACAGCAAGTTAGTGGCAGACCCAGGACAAGAACCCATGCTTCTTGACTCTGAAACCAGTGCTCTTTCCACCAAACCACAATTTCTTTCAACCTTTGCATCCTGAAATACCCTTAATCCAGTACGAAGATAGGACTTCATTTTATCTGGTACCTAAGGATCCTTCTAGGTCTTAGGGGCCTCTTTTCAAGGCCCCAAAATCCCTAAATAATACCCTTGTGCAATATGGGTGGATAGACTGTTTCTATAATCTTCTAAAAGCATATCCTAGACCCAGCCCCTTAAATCCTTTTGGAATAAGGCAGGTTGTAAACACATACATGAATATATAAATCTCCTGAACATCAAATGTCCTAATGGTTATTGTTTTTTAAATAAGCCATTGATCTTAGCTGGCTTTGTTACTTACCTTTTTCTGGTTATAGTTGAACACGGCAGCAGTAAAACACACGCACACACACATACGCATGAAAATCCAGTGAATTTAAGTTTATTACTATAAATACCAGTGGACCAAGGTCACTGGCTAATGGGCTAACCACTAGGTCTTCTGCCACTGAACCCAAATTGCTATCATCTCCTATAGCTTGGGGTACAGTGGAAGGAGAACGAGCTCTAGGTCAAGTGACCTACATATAAATCTCGGCTCTACCATTTTTAGCTATGTGATCTTGGGCAAATCACTACATCTCTCTGAACTCATTTCATCCATTATAAAATGGGTATGCTACTACCTACCTGACAATATTGTTGAGGTTTTAAGGAGACAACATATATAAAGTGCTTAGTAGGGGAAGTTCAGAGACCTCAGGGCAAGAATGGAGAAGAATGGTTGAGGGAGGCCTCATGAGAAGGGTCTGGCTCAACATGGCCACTGGCCCTTGTTGAACATGGGATACACCAAAAGAAGAGACTTCATCTCAATTTCCTATACTATTACCACTCACCAGCTGTCCAGTCTTGTCAGCCACAGGCAAATGAGTGGGTGAAGTGTGACAAGTACTTGCCAAGCATGTTAGAGGAATGACTGAACCTAAAGCATATTCTTCTTCTTGAGTTGTTCTTGAGAAGACAGCAGAGAAGTTATACCAAAGCACAAAATTTGGAGGATCATCTTTGGACCTGGATTTCTCCTGGCTATGTCCTCTTTCCGTAATTAAATATAAACCAAGTATATGAACAGTTTCCACTTTCTGGAGCCTAGAGGCTTTAAAAGATAAGATGCACTCTCTGTTTCTACCCCAGAGCAGAAGACAGTCACTAATAGGCAGCACTTAGACTGTCTATGACTCTCATCCATGCTTCTCCTAGGACATAGGTAGCAGGGTGCCTCCTAGCCATTTCTTGGCATCGACATCCCTTTCCATCACCAATCTCCTTTTGTGCCTCCTGTACATAAACACACACATGCACGTGCACCAGGAAAAGAAGAGAAAAATACAATGACATGATTACTCCTAGCATTATCCAGGCCTTGCCAGTGGGAAGAATCACTTACCGGGGCTTTTTTGTCAATAGGCTTGATGACAAATTTCTTGTCATTGAAAGAGATGTTCCTGATTTCACTCCAAGGGAAGCCTATCTTGGGAGTCAGTCTATAGAAATGGAGACCAAGAACATTAGGACAAGGGCAAAACAAGAAGTACATAGAGGGTTGGTGCCTTGCCCAACCCCTGTCAACCAACTTCTCCTCCAAGGAGTTAGATTCATTGTCAGCTCAGTCAGTGTCATGTGCCGTCAGGTCAGCTGCCAGCAGTGAGGGTACAAAAAAGACCTCCTTATACCACAACCAACACATTACTCCTTGTCCAAATCTCTGAGGTATGTTTTATTATATTTTTTTGTTGTGGCACAGACCTTATAACAATCTCTCACAGAGCCCTGTTTACCTAGGACTCTTCCACATCAGCCCTATTTAACTGGGACTCTTCCACCCAAGATTGTAAAATGGAGGAGAAAGTAAATAATGAGCTCCAAGATTCAGAAGTTACACAAAACAATAACCTATTGATCTCCATCTTCACCAAGAGCAGACCAAGGGGAAGGGGGAGGGGGAATAAGCAAGAGTCATAGGTTATAGTAAAAAGGATTATAGGCCAAAAGGCATTTAATCATCATACAGGAGTGGGATTAATTACAAATTCTGAAAAAGTAGGTTCTAGGCCAGTGCTATCCATTAGAAATATGAGAGCCACACATGTAATTTAAAATTTTCTAGTAGTCATATGAAAATAAATAAAAAGAAATAGGTGGAATTAACTGTTATAACAGTTCATTTAACTCCATATATCCAAAATATTATCATTTATACAAATTATTTCAAAAAATATTAAGAAGACATTTTACATTCTGTTTTTCATATTAAATCTTCAAAGTCTGGTGTGTACTTTATACTTGTAGCACATCTCAATTCAGAGTAGCCACATTTCAAGTGCTCAATAGCCACATGTGGCCAGTGCTACCATAGTGAATAGTGCAAATCTAGTCAATGCATGATTTAGAGGCCTGAGGTAAGTTGTGCAATTATTTGGGCTGGTCTAAACTAAATAGGAAAAGAAATACCCTGGTGGAACCCAGGAGGTACAGTCCTATTCTGTGGTGAGCCCTTAATGTCAGAGTGGTCCAAATAAACTAAAAGAGCTCTGAGCTATACCTGTCATTCTGCTCATAGATATTGAGACCCAGGGCATCCACCCCCAGCCATAGCTCCGAGCCTTTCTTGTTCTTGATGCTGAAGTAGTTCACACCATACATCTCCAGGTCCTGGGCAATTTTCAGATACTCCAGGACAGCATCCTCCCTAAATGACAGAATTGGGGGTGGTTATAGAGGGAAGTCTGTGAATCAGACCTAGGAAGATAGAGAACATATCTGCTCTGTTCTTCTGGCAAGTATCTTGACTTAGGGGTGGGAAAGGGAATGGAGGGTAAGCAAATGATGGTGAATAGAGGACAACATGGAGCCTGAGGTCTGAAATTCTCAAGGGGAATAAGGGTACGCTGACCCTTGCTGGCCTTTAGCATGTTAGCTGCCATAGAACCTCTTATATAGGCACATTCTTAGCAGAGCCCAGATGGGGTGGTGATAGCAAAATAAGCTTTGTTCCTCAACTAGACAGCTCCCAAAGAGTCTACCATGTTTAGAGAGCTAATTTCCATTTCTTTCTTGGGGAGGAGACTCTGGTAGTCCAGAAGCTCCCTAGGGATCCCTAGGGCCCCTCCATTTCTTTATGGTCAAAACTGGTCTATCAGTTATCATCATTTACAAAAATATAGCTTTATAATGGTTCTGATTAGCCTTCTATCTCTACATGCCCCTGTACACTGCATTCCTGTCTCTTTCTCTCTAATATTCTCCAATGTTCCCAGTCCTCTGCCTCTTATCCCCCCAGAACCAACTCTCATTCTCCCTGAAAGGGCAGTGGAAGCCCATAGTTGCTAGGGAAGGCTTACCTGAGCATGCCCCGGTGTTCCTCATGCCACACCTGGATCCGCTCCTCCCACTGGTCTTTGTTGAGTTTGTGCTGCTCCAGGACCCTGGAAAGACAATGGGTAGTGAGTAGTTTAAAGCACAAAGCCCAATTTGCAGGGGTTAAGGAAAACCCACTTAGCTCTCTAAGGAGTTGATACAAAGAAGTTGTGGAATCAGCCTACTGAGGTCACACTGGAAGCAGATTGAAATTATAGCAGGAGATATTAATTAGGCATAGGGAACTGCCTGAGAGGTAAGAGAAATACAAGAATGTGTGACCAAAAAAAAAAAAAAAAAACAATGGAAATACTTTTCTTCATACCTTTAACCAGAAAATCCAACAATGTGCTGTAGTCCCCAAACAGAACAATAATATATTAAGAATCTGTACTGATTTGTGTTACTGAGTAGGGATGGACCTCATAGAGGCATACATACTCTCTACTAGACCCTTGTGTGACCAACAGTTTGTGTTTATGAGAATATTGCTCACAGATGAGATTATAGCCTGTAGCTACAGAACAAAAAACAGAGCCCAAAATGCTTTGGGAGAAACTAACGGGCTCAACCTCTTAGATCTACTAGATCATAAACAAGACTTGTTTCAAATATACCATCTCTGACATCATGGCAGCAACTCAGATGGAGTTCCAGGGCACAACCACTATCCCTAATACCTTTCGGTGAGTTGTGCATATGCTACAGCTCCATGGGACTGAGGCTCCCAGAATGAAGTAGTGTTTTCCTTCCACTTCAAAAACCTATAAAAATTGCCATTGGATGCAGTAGGGAAAAAAATTCCATGTTAAAAAGTCAAGAGACAAGGGTTCCAGACCTGGTTGTGCTTCAAATGAGCTATGGGATATAGGAGAAAGTCAGAGTGAACACCTCTGCCCCTCTATTTCCGTAGTCAGGAAATATAGTGTCTGCCTTATTTATTTCATGCATTGTTGTGATGCTAAAATAAAAATAATTAGTGTTTGAGAGCATTTGACTTTGAAGTTTACAAAAGCAGAAATTTCTATACACTGGTTATCAATATTAAAAGACCATTTGAGGTCCCCATGTCTCTGGCTTACATATTTCTCTCCTCTGTGAACTTGTGATATAAAAGGTCTAAATAAGTGAAAAGAATTGAGAAAATTGGAACCAGGGAGGAGGGAAAATCAATCCATCTCTTGTTCTCCATATAAGAACCTCTTTCCAGGGTAATGAAGTTCTATAGTCAGGCAAACAGAGGGAGATAAAAGCTTTTATATTTTGAGAGGCCGAGAAACAACAATGGGGTATGATGTTATAAGCAAATGTGTTTCTCTGACTTGTATAACATCATGGTCTTCAGACAGACCCTAGTGGAGAGGAACAGATCTAGCAGTCCCTGTGTAATAGAAATTGGTCAGCCTTGGGCCACAGTCACCTCTGGCCAGAGCAGAGAGCCAGGCACCACCTCACCTCTGTGGAAGCAACTTATCTCCAGCCAAGTAGCCAGACTTGTGGACTTCCTTATTGAAGTCGCCATACTTGGACTGGACAGCATAGGAGGCCAGCAGCACGGCAGTTTCAGGTGGGCAGTAAATATCATCATTGAGAATGCCCTCCTTCACTTGAAGGAAGAACAGGCGTTGTGTGATGTCCTGGATCAATTCCTCGGATACATCTTCAGGGTAGAACTTGGCCCGAAACTTGAAGAGCAGAGGGCTTTCCTTCCGCACATCCTGCGCAGTCACCTGGAAGCAGCAAGGAGTTATGAGCTCTCGAAAAACAGACTTTGAGGTGTGGAAGTAGGGTGGGGAGAAGACACTGAAAGGTCATCAATTTGGTTAATCCTCCCAAAATAGGTGGCAACTCTCCTGGTAATTCAGAAAAGAGACATTACTTTCATTGGGGACCCAATCCCATGTCTATAATTGCTTTCTGTTGGGGAGTTCTTCCTAAAATAAAGATGATCATAAGCCCCCAAGCCACCATCATCTGATAATATATACAACTGCCCACACATTCTAAGGGGAGGTTAAAGAAAGCTCTTTTAAGGCTCCTCCAACTCCACAATGACTGAAGCCTGGAAATTGGGTAGGTAAGAGAACTAGATTGTCTTTGAAAGCCTGAAATTGGTTCCTAACACTTCCAGATTTGTTCAGCAAAAGTCTCTACTCTTTGGGAAAACAAGACTCTGCCATCAGAAGGTGAGGCCCCCATGCCCTAGACACAATCAAGAAAACAAGTCTCAGGACAGTATAGAGACCTCTAAGGACAAAGTCAGCCAGTTTCAGGATATTGAGATGAAGGATTTCCATGTTCCTGCAGAGATGCTACTTGGAGGTGGAGAGCTTGAATGGACCTATACTCAGTTCACCCCATTTGGAGATCAATTGAGATAGAAAATCAAGAAAGAAGATCTGTATGTGGTTCAGGCATCAGTTGACAGGTTGGAGAAGAGACAAAATAAGGTTATAAGACCTCTGAGATTCCAGTTCAAAAGTCTGCAAGTCTCTTTTTTTAACAAATCTCCCAAACCCCTTGAGTTTAGGAGGGAAAAAAGATACCAATCTCCCCCTAAAGAACTGCTAAAGGCTACGGTCTAAAACAATTCAAAGTTCAAGAAAATGCTAGTGGGAAGGAAAAGGTCCCTTCCTCCTTGGACCTTGGCCATTCTTACTGTGAGAGGTCAAAGTAGAGACAGAGCAAGAGCTTTGCCTTGGCTGAGTCCTCTGCTCTTATTCTGATCCAGTGACCAACAGACCACCCAGTGAAAAACACAGCCATAGATACGCTGGATTTGCCAGCTAACACATGTTACCCCCCTGAGCAAGACCTGGCAGAGGAACAAATTCCAAACCTGAGAGTGGGGTAAGCGGTTACCTTCTTATTGAGTTTCAGCCAAGTGGAGAAACCCTTAGTGTCCTGGTATTGCAGACCAAAGAACCAAACTTCCCGCAGGCCAATAGTTTTCACCACCTGGAAGAGAAAACACAAAACAACCACTAATTGAATGCCTACCCTATGCCAGACACAGAGGACACAAAGATGGAGGCAACTTGGCACCTGACCTTAAAGGACAAAAAGTATCCAAGATCTGGCAAAACAAAAACAAAAACAAAAACAAAAACAAAAAACAAAAAACAAACAAAAAAAACACCATACACACACACTTGGGCAGTGGTCAAGAAGTAATGTCAGCATCTCTCTGCACAAAGTACTTGTGCTGAGGTAGGGAATGGATCTATTACATATGAGCACTGCCACACCCCAAAACTTGATATCCATTATCTCCTTTAATTTTCACGATACCCATATGATATAAACACAATTAGGTCCATTTTGCAAATAGTGAAATTAAGGTTCAGAGAAGTGAAGGTTTAGTTAGTGAGTAGCAGAGTCAGCTCTGTTTGACTCCAAACCTATTCAAATCCAGTGCTTTCTGCCACTTCCCTCCCTCTATTATGCCATGCAGCTTCCCATTCCCAGGATGGATTAAAGATTGAAGGTAGAGGTGATTGGTTTAATTCCTGCATCTTGTCCTCCTGGGTTGCTCTTCTTTCTTTAGCAACTAGAAATAATGCCCACATCCTTCGGCAGACTGAGTCCCATTTACAGTACCCCAAGAAACAATGTTTGAGGAGATAGAGCAAGGATGGTATTATGTATGCACTCAAAAGCTGTGCTGTGCTGAGGGCTGAGATGCTTCTTTCCAGCCTCAATTTGAGTCCAGTCATGATTTCTGTTACTACTCATACAAGCTAAGAGTGGAAATGAGGGTGGAAACAGGGTGAGTACCTCAGTAGTAGCTGAGGGGCCCCCTGATGTTCTGGGCCTCTTGGCTGAGCAGTGGGAAGAAAAGGGAAGCCAGCCAGTGGGACAAACAGAATCTGTTTTCCAGTCTCTGACATTAGCATGTTAATGGTTCTGGCTGGTGGCTCAACCCTACCATGGAGAATGGAGGCAATGAAGCTGAGACACATCCTAATGAAGTCATGCTGGCATCAGGCGGTCTTTTTTATCTTTTCGTTTTTTAGGGGGAGGATGTGGAGATGGGAGGGTGAAGTGAAAGAATTTACTTGGAGATAGAAACAAGGAACAAGGACACAATGTTGCTGACATCCTTTCCTATGAATAAATCACTATCTCCCCTCAAAACACATATACACCCTTCAACACACACACACACACACACACACACACACACCTCCACTGTATCCACAAATTTTCCACTATGCATCTAAGCCAGGCCCCGTGTCACTATCAGAGTTTACAATTTAGAACTTCTGAGGCCCCAAGAAAAAATAGTTCATATGTATTAAGTACTGAACATTGAACGATCCTGAAATAGCTCTTATCTCCATTTTATAAATGAGGAAACTGAGGCTCAGAGAGGCAATCTTTCTAAAACCACAGAGCAAAGACTAGAATCTTGATGTGTGTGACTCCACGCATCTTTCTTCTCTAGCATGCTATCTCAGAATGCCAAAGGCTGTTAAAAGCTTAGGAGCCCTAGGGAGCTCAAGTGACTAACTGCTTTGGCTCTCTTTTAGCCCATATATCCCAGCCAAATAATGAACTTTGACCACCTTTGCATCTAGATATGGTTTTTGGCTATCCCACTAGGCTCAGTCAAAAATCACTTTGGAGAGAAGCCATATTCTCAAGTCATCAAAACCTTCACTGTTCACTGGGGCATGCATGGTAGTCACCCTTCCCTTTTGTAACTTAAATTGGGCATCGGGAAACCTGAAAGTCTCACTTCCGCCTCCAACTTGCTGTGTGATCTCAAGGCAGCACTTTTCTCTCTCTGGGCCTCAGCTTCCCCATCTACCATAAGTGGTGTGGCTTAAATGGTCTCTTTCTTCTCTCAAGTTCTAACATTATATTAGATGACTAAGAAATCCCATTTCCCACTTACCTCTTGCTGACTTGAGTAACTAGGAACATGTTTAGAAAAGATAGTTTGAGGTGGGTATGGAAAGATCAAAAGACTTCCAGGAATCAATGGCAAGGTGAGTCCCTGATTTAAGTCAATAAACAGTAAGAATTGCCATGTTTTAAATGGAAAATACAAAATGCTTGTGTTGAGATGTGATATTGTCCTTTTTTTGCAAAGGGTAGAGAGAGAGGGTATGAACAGGAAAGATTGTTTAAAAGGAAGATAGTTAATAATATTACAATAACTATGTATAGTGCCAGGTGGGTACTACACTAATCAGGGGGATCACTTCATAAATTATATAAATGTCTAACTATTATGCTATACATATGAAGCTAATATAAAATACTGAATGTCAACTCTAATTTAAAAAGTAAAAATTAAAAAATAAAAAAAAAGGGAAAGAAAAATTACCTCTTATCTCATCCTAGATGTCAGATAGGGCCCAATTAACAGTTCTAATGGTTTTCCAGAGGGTTGAAGAAAAATAGTGTCCAGATGCAATCGGTGGGGAAAAGTAAGTTCCAAGAAACAATTCAGCCCCAGGAGAGAAAGAGACCCACTGAAGATGCTGAAGATGGACAATTAGGGCTAGGATGGTAGGTCAAGGTGGGGCAGACTGGGAACAGAAATGGTAGAGCAGCAACTGGCCTTTGCCTGTACCAACAGCCCAGTTGTAGAGGCTCAGAGACTCCAGATCTAAAAGAGAGTGAGGCAGGCACAGACTATGCAACCAGTCCCAGAGGCCCAAGGAGTGAGCTCCTTAGCCTCTTTTTGCACCAGGTTGCCTGGTTCACTAGTGGGATGGGCAGAAATGTGATGACAAGAGGCTCATGGGAACCAAAATAGTTCTAGAATTGAGTATCTCTGAGGAAAAGTTGGACAAAGTAATAACAAAGTGCTATCCCCCCAAAAAAATTCAGTATCAATAGGGAATTTTAATCTCTCTGAGCACTGTCTCTTCCATTATGAACATAGAGAAATCAGGTGCATATAAATTTTCTACTTCCTTAGGCTCCAGCGCCTGGAAATGAACAATGTATCTCAGCTTACACTGAAGTCCCAAAGTGAGGAAGTGAGGGTGTGTGGAGAAGGAAATATGGTATGAAATCAGATTGAGACTGAAAAAAGAACAAAGGATAAAACAGATGACCCCTGGGCCCCAGGCTACAAGGAAATATCAAGACTTGGAAATGAGGCCAAGCTTTACTTATTTCCGGCTTTGCTTCCAGGTGGGACCTCCACTTGAGAGGAAAGAGAAACCTCATTTTCTAGGAGAGAGTATCCAGGAACAACATCTGAGGATCCAGTGACTATGATCCTACTCTTCTACTCTGAAATGGCTCCATCCCTGAGGAAAAAAATCTTTCTTGACTTCCTTTTATCCCAGAAGGCCAGCTCATCTGGCCTGAGCTAGTATTTCTCAAAGCTGCCATGGTAAAAATCATTAAGCAGCAGAAAATAATGAATGCATATACCCAGGAGCCACAAGGAAAGAGCAAGGGTGGGGTGACATATAAGTAGAGGGCTGCAAACCAGAATTTCTTTGTGCAAATTTTGCATTCTACTCCTTAAATCTGTTTTAATAATGAAATAGATAATATCTACAAGTAAAATTGATGCTCCAAGATACTAAACATTCATCCCACAGCTCTGTGTACCTCCTAGAACCTGCCACATATACCTAGAAGGACTAGGACTCCAGTTTGTAAGACACTGGCTGTGGATTCTATTCAGCCATAAAATACAAACCCCCAAAACAGACAATAGAGATCTATAGGGTTCAAGCAGCATAAACTAGAAAACTGAAGTCCAGTGAGAGGAAGAGATTTGCCTCAGAAAATCCTCCCTAATTACCAGGAGCATCTGGATGTAAGAAAGAACCCCCATTGACTATTTTTTGCAGGTAAAGGCTGCCTATGTCTGAGGTCTGTGGAGGGGAGGGAAGATAAGGTACATCCCAAAGTTCAGAGCACCCTCTTTCCATATACCCACCATGCATCTATCTGAATAAGCAAACTAGTGATGCAATCAACAACTTCAGCAACCCAGAACAGGATTAGGAAGCAATACTGGAGCCTCAAGAGGAAAACTGTATAAGAAATTATATGCAAAACTGAGTCAATGTCCAAACACCTGAGGTCCACTGAGATTCCATTACAGGCTTGGCAGCAGCTACATCAGCCACCCACCTAACAGCAAATCAATGCACAGCTATAAAGTTCAAGGAGAGGCTGCCACCATTGTTGCTTCTGCTACTCCACACTGCTTGTGCTCAAATGGCCACCTGCTCTATAGCACAGAACACACTCAGGTAGAGTTCTAAGTTTAGGGACCAAACTTACCTCCATTCAAAATGGAAACAGGCAAAGAAAGGGGACACAGCTGAGAGAAAGCATAGAGAAAACTAAAATGCTATATGGTTTGGGTCAAGGCATTATACCACTTCCTAGCTATCTAACCTTAAATAGGTCTTATCCCCCTTTCTAAGTCTCAGTTCCTCATCTATAAGATGGAGACACTACTATTATAATAATAGATATTAGTTATTGTATAAAATAAAAATGGGAGAGAAAAAAGAAAGGGTTGCTGCTTTTGATGTAGAGTCCACAAATCTTAAGGACTTTACTGATCCGGAAAAGCTTCCTAATTTTATGGCTCCCTTAACTGAACATCTAGAGTAATTTCTACCTACTTATTTAGCCCTTGATAAGAGCAATCAACATGAGAATGCCTGAAATGTACCAGGTACCTTACTTATTTGAGGATTAAATAAAACCATAACATCTCTGAGATTAGTGTGATTACGATTTTACTGAAAAAAGTAAAGTCTTAAGAGGTTAAATGAGGTATCCAAGGTCACACAGCTAAATAGCAGGGGTATAATTTGAACCCAAGGCCAAGACCAAATCTCATGCTCTATATACCACCTTTATACACAACCTGAGCCTGAAAGGTGTTTCTTGCATTCTATGTGGAAGGAGAGTTGCATGTACTTTTCTATGCTTCCATAGGTAAGAAACTCCAAGTTCTTTAAGGGTAGAGATGGTATTTGATGGGTCTAGAGAGATTCTCTCTGAGACACAATAGACCTTCAGTCAGTGAATAGATGAATGAATGGATACCCTGAGATTTCACCTCTCTTCTAGAGCTCAAAACCTTAAAGGGAGGGGAGAAGGTAGAATTAGGCTAGAGCTAGAGCCCCTGGTTAGGAGGAGCCAAGCAGATGGCTCTCAAAGAGGAATTCATGGTGGTGACATTGCCCACTAGTGTCATGTAGGTAATCAAGAGCCCTCTGAATAACCTCAGGCTCTAAAAGTCGAGGTGACAGAATCGCTCTTGCAACATCTTCTCTCCCCTCCCTAGCTGTGAATACACTCACAAGAAGGAACAAAGGTAAACTGGAAGAACTATGGGCTTCAATTCCCTTTCCCATCAGACCTTGGGCCTCCTCAAACTATGGCTTCCCACTGTTGCCTGAAATCGCTGGTACTGAGGAGGGCACTTCCTTTGCAGTTGGCTTCTTCTCTGGTTATCAGTCAGACAACTGCTGGATTCCAGGATGGTCCCAGCTTTTGTCAATTCCTCCCAAAGAGTCCAGCTCCTTATTCCTAGGCCCCAAGTCCATCAGGAGGGCCTACTTGAATGATGGGTCTCAAAGCCCAGACAGAATGAACTTCTTCCCTTATGCCTTGTCAGGTTACTGAGAAGACATCCTATCCCCCAATGGCTTGTGAACATGTACCTCTGTGTACTCCTGTCCAGACCTGCCTTGGTCCCAAGAGTGCCAGAAGCTTAATTCCTTATCTAAATTCAAATCTTTTTCCCTGTAGTTTTCACCTATGGAGTTCCAGCTCTGTCCCTTCTGGCCTCACAGAACATGATTGCCCCCTCCTTCCTATGACAGCCTCTCAGAGATCTCAAGACAGAGAACACACCTAGAGTCTTCTCCAAGACAAAACAGCCTCATTCACCCTAAGCAGAGCAGTGTAGTGGGGGAAAGCAGTTTTGCAGTCAAAGATGTATTTGGAGCTCCATATCACAACTTACTATCTAACCTAGCGTGTGTTCTTTCACCTCTCATAGGCAGGATCAGTGCAAGAATTAAAATGCCAGGGTTAGTCCATTGTAGATGCTCAATATATGATATTTCTCAAAACAAAACTCATCTTCCAAATGGGAAGTCATGAATTTCTTGGTTTTCACCTTTTCCTCTCCTCAACCAGTATGAAAGATTCAAGTCTCTCAAGGGTTTTGTTTGGGAAGTAGTAGCTTTCAGAACTAGCACACCAATCTGGTCAGGGCTCTCTACCATCAGGCTTCCTTCAGAACCACACCCACAGTACATACACCAAACAAATATTAACAAAGAATTACCAGGCCTCGTGGCTTTTCAGTTAATAAACCTCTTTGTTCAAGGATTTTTCTGCCCTAGGCTCTAAATTATGCCTTCTGCACCCTCCACAGCTATCCCCCTCCAATGCAAATGAACAAAGCCCCCAGTGTTGAGGGCAGGGGATGGCACCATTTGCCTTGAGAGGGGTTGGTTGTAAAACCAGGGCTCTAGGAAAGAGTCTGGGTACAATCCAGAGGGAGCCTCTGGCTCCCAGCTGCACCATAAAATCCATACTGGCTGATATTCTCCCCTCTATAGCTGCTGCCCAGAATGACATTGCTTTCTGAATCAAAGGGCCAAACAGCTTTTGTAATATATGGACACTTTCTCTTTTTCGTCCCAGAGACATTAAGAAGCCTGTCTAAGAGATGTCCCCATGCCAGGCAGCTTTCGCCCACCCCACGTATATCAACTGTTAATTATACACAAGTGAGGCATTTCCTTCTTTTTTATATAAAGAGGTCACGTGAAATCCAAACATTGAGGTTAAAAATGGGAAAGAGATATGGAATGCAGAAACAAATGTTGAAGGTAAATTTTTGAAAGATAACCAGATTAGAGAGATCAGTTAGCCATTGTACAGATGGGTAAACTGAGGCTCAAAGAGGGGAAAGTTTTGTGTAAGTTGTCAGGAGAGTTAGCAGTAGAACCAGCCCTAAGGGCCAAGATTTCTAACTTTCTATCCAGCGCCCTTTCAACTTCACAAGGCTGTCCCTTTGAAAGCTCTCCGATATAAAACCTGTATGTAAAAGGAGAATGCAAAACCTTAATATAATCAAAATTCATTCAGTCATCCAAGACTAGCATTGTAATCACTTGCAAGCTACATGAATGTCAGCACATTACTTTAATTATAGTAAATGTGTGTTTAAACGTTTCTCTGACTAGTTTGTACCTTCACAAATTAAATATCAATAGTTATTCTTCACTATTCAAAACAAAACAAACTCCAAAGAAGCAAGTTCCAGCTAAATTCAAAGTTAGATACTCTGAGGATCTTCAAGTCCATCTCCCAACTCAAGTTGATTAGCAAGACAAGAAGTATCATAGCATTTAGGAGCTATCATTTATTATATCTCTATTACATGCTGGATGTTTCACATAACACTTGCTGCCCTTGTATTTTCTTATTGTCTTTCTCACCTATTTCTAATTTATCCATTTGAATTTTATATATCCTTATAAATCACCATAACAAGTATTTTTGGGTAATAAGCATGATATAAATAATATAATATTTCATAACCTCATAAAAAGCCTATGAGGTAGGTATTAGTACTCCCCATCACCATTCTTTTTTGGATGAAAATAACAACCCAGAGAGGTTCAATAATTTTCACAAGTCCTAGATAGGAAAATGAAGATTCTGTTTCCTCATTTGTAAAATGGGGCCAATACTAATTCCTGCACTCAAAAGGCTTTGTGATAGTCAATGATATGGTACACAAAATGCCTATCAGAGTACCTGGCATACAGTAAGTAAGCCTTAGACAAATATTAACTCTCATTCGTATCAGCCATAAACAACAATTTTTTCACTCTACCATGTGACATCAGGGACTCAGATTTCTAGCTATCTCTTCCTTCCTTTTACAAGGAGATCTATTTCTTACCATCTCTATCTCCTATCTCTCCTTATCTTTCCTCTCACCAGTAAAGAGTATTCACAGGAACAGAATTATCTCATTTGAATGCAACCTCTTTCCTCTTTCTTCCTTCGTTTTCCCAACTCTAGGGAAGTTCTCAGACAGTAGAGGGACTCAGAGGGCAAATGAAAAACGGAAGCAAGAAGGCCTGGAAAATCCATCAAGGTGACATGTGGTCCTAACATCCTGGACAATGTCAGACCTCCACCTCACCAAAGGCTGGCAGGGAAATGAGATAATGGCCCATCTGGAGGGATCCTAGCAAATGGAAATGGAAGCCACATTTTCACTCCTGAAAGTCTGGTCACAGATGGCACATTCCTTTGCCCCCTGAAAGATTGCTGAAAGGTTCTGTGGCCCCTACCTGGCTATTATATTACATAGCACATACCTTCTGATAATTGTGATTTAAAGTGAAGGGATACTCCTTGGGTTGGAGACAAGAATAATCACTTCAGTATCATCTCCATGGCATGACTATAGGAGATGAAGTACCCTCCTATTGCACTCATCACCCCCAGGGGTATCCTAAATTCTAATATTCCTCTGAAGGAAAGGTACATAGAGTACTCTACCTCAGGGAGAATAAGTTGGTTTCCATCTACTAGAAAATAACAACAAAATGTAACAGAGGCCATGTGGTGCAGTTACAAGAATATGGGGTTCAGCTGGATGCAGTTATTTAATTTCTAAGCCTCATCATTAAAATGGAGAAGAGATCACTTACATCTTTCAGAATTGAGAGGAAGGCTTCATGTACTAACATTTTTAAAGCATCTAGCACAGAATCATAAACCGTTTACTTTTCTTTTCTGCCAAGCTCAGGACCAAGGGTAGGATTAACCAGATCCATTCAAGGTACAAATTGTCAAAGTTAAACTTTGTTTAACTTTGTTTTGACCTATCTTGAAGGAGTGGGTAGGAAAACAGATTACCAAGAAGCAAATATTGTGGTGGGAGCTTTTGGGAGAAGTGAAAGAGGCTAAGGAGCAACAAGTCCCTACGTTACCTGGTCAAACAGCTGCTTGCCAGTAGTGTTGGGCTGGATGGCAAACTCCAGCTCTGCGTCCATGGTGGTCACACGCACATTGATCTAGGATGAGATCAAAGGAAGCAAGTTAGTTGTCTGGCTCTGTGTTCAGCAGATCCTGAGATAAGTGTCTCTGTTTAACCACAGAAGAGGGAGTTAGGATACTAATAACCTGAGCAACTTAGATATTTGTGGCAAAAAAAGGAGAATATTGGAATAAACAAATGATAACTCAGCCCCTGCTCCCAACCAGCTTACTACTAAAGACAAAAAACATAACAGAGCAATGCTTACCAAGGGGCAAGCAAATGAATGCAAATCAGCTTACTATCAAGAAGAAGTAAGAGTTGACTGTATTTCTTTCAGGAAGTCTTCCCTATCTAAGTCAGCTCCAAGCCCACAGCATTCTCTCCTTACCTCTTATCTACAGCCTGGATTACCTACAGCACTGGTCTTTGCAGAGCCAAGTTAAGGGCAGGATGAAGAACACTGGGATCTAAACCTAGCACTGTAACTGGGTCAATCTACAACCTTGGATAAGTTTTATTCCCTTCCTGGTTCCCCCCATCTGTATAAGGGCAGGAATGGGGGAGAGGGGTCAGTCAACTACACTAGGTGACATCCAAGGACCATCTCAGGACTGATGTCTATGGTTCTATATACCAACTTGTATTGTTAATGCTTATTGGTCTCCTTAGGCACAAGAGAGGAAAGGGGCCTCAACAGAGGTAGGTGTGGATAGCATAGAGATACTACCATAGCCAAGTCAGCAGAGGGAAAAAGGACATTGAAAGAGGCCCAGAAAAAAAAAAGGCAGCCACATACAGAATTTCATAGGCATCAGCAAAAGTACTCTCCACTTTTACAAACAGAACCCTTAGCTCAAGTCAATGATAGCTGAAATTTCATCAGTAGAGATTTGTTCCTTTGGCTAAAATTTTGGTAGTGGTGGTCATAGTAATAGCAAAGACAAGCAGCAGCTTTCATGTATAGAGACTTACTACTCACTAGGCATGTCATATGTACTACCTCATTTAATATCAATGATCACCCTGTGAAGTACAAAGTACCATCTCCATGCTGAAGATAAAGTAGATATTTATCTAAAGTCATATCACTAGTAAGTGGGGAGATGGGGTTTGAATTAAGATCTAAGTCCAAACCTCACAATTTAAACCAATATGCTACACATCTTACATCAAAGTGTATAATATCTCCCATTAAAAGAAATCAGGTTTTTTTTTTTTAATCATTGGATATTTTGCTTAAGTAATCTATATGGTACATCCATAAGATGACTTGTTATATAGTCATATAAAATATTTATGGAGACTATTTCATGCCCAGGGAAAATACCTCAGTAATATGAAGTGAAGAAGAGTAAGTGATAGGATTGTATAAGCTCAATTTTGTAAAAACTATGCATGGAGATGTGATTAGAATCATACCCAAGTATTAGTCAGGCTTGTTTTGGGGGTGGTAATATTATGAGTGTGCTCTCCTACATTATCTAAGATGCTCACATACTACTTATACTTTTGGGGTGAGAGACTAAAAATAGAATTGTCAAAGATGTAAAACTCCATGGAATGGGTAAAACATTAAGCCTTATCAGTCTTTGACACCTCTGGGCCTTTCCTGAGCACAAAGGTCAGTTAGAGGGGAAAAGGAGGCCAGACAGCCATTTTGCTAGCTAAACAATTCTGATGAGGACCAGGCCTGGGGAACAACTTTGTAAATAAATCTCACCAGGGAGCCAGGGAGGAAATCTATTTCAGGATTGACAATGAGACAGGAAAGGCCCTGAAGGCAGGAACAAGTAAGGCAAGTAATCCAGTGGGAGGCAATGGGCAAAGCTAGCCACCCTAGGCTTCCTGCCAATCCAGTGGCCTCCATAGAACAGGCCCTCATAAGGTAGGGAGAATGAGGCCCAATGGGATGGAATTTGGCTACAACATGTAGCCTCAAATCACACTTGATCTGAGTCAGGGGAGTCCTCAAAACACCATGACTGAAGGGATAGGAAAGAGCAGAAAAGGGACAGTGAGTCTTTAGTACACTGGACTTTATTCTCAGTTCAAGGTTTCTGTCTTACTTAGAGTTACCTCTCTAGTATCCAAGACTCAATGGGTACACAAAAGATGCTGGCTAACTGAATAGTACTAAGCAAGGGGATATCAGAGACAGACAAATATGGTGTAGCATACAGATTCAGAAGTGGAAACATTTTACATCTTGACCTTTTTTGTGCCATGGGCCCTTCTGAGAAGTCTGGTGAAGTCTATGGGCCCCTTCTCAGAATATTTGTAAATGAATGAAATAAAGTAGATAAAAAGAAACCAATTATATTGAAATAGATATCAAAATGTAATATGTGCTTCTTTATTAACATATTAATTACTTAACACTGTATCTTATTAGTTATCACTGCTGTAATTTCAACTTTGTGTTGAGCATAAATATTTTGAGAATCTGCAATAACTAAATCGTGACATAAAAGTATCTTAGATTTCCATTGGTGACAAAGTCACAGATACTGCCATTACTACTTCTTTTTTTTTTCTTTTGCTTACATTCATAATTGAAAGAGGGGCTAAATTTCAGTGAGAGGTTAGTAAAAACAAATATTTAATACTCCTCCATCTAAGTGGATCCTTCACACTTCAAATTGCATCCATGTACCCCATGGAGGCCCAAGAACTCCAGGTTAAAAAGCTTCCTATAAATTTATTTTATTAATCCAATATTAATGGAACACTTTATTAAGAAACTATGGTTAGAGTAGAGTTGTAGGACCAGTCCCTGACCCCAAGGCACTTATTGAATAACAGGAAACTGTAATATACAAAAAAAGACACCCTGAGAAGTACTGTAGCAGAATAGAAAAAAACTTTTGTGGAAATAAAGAACCACAGTTCAGTGGTATCTGTACTGGTCTCTAAAGATAAGCTGGATTTTGAAAAAAGGAGACTGCAGCAATGGGGTGAAGAGCACCCAAAATCCCAGGTAGAGAAATATGTGATGGCCAGAGGAGACAGAGGTGCAGATGGCCTGCTTCGAAGCAAGCATTCAGGCCTATTCCAGGGAGAATGAGGCCTGCAGAGTGAAGAGTGAGCAAAGAAGCTGGTAAGGTAGGTGAATTGAGGGCCTTGAAAGCTATGAGAGAAAACTGAGCCTTAATTCTGTCAGCAGTGGCCAGCCAGCCTGGAGATCCTGAGCAGGGTGGGGCAAAATCTGAAGAGGGCTTTTTTTGGGGAAAAACAAACAAAAAAAAAAAACAAAAAAAAACGTATCCAGGGAGAAACTGAGGGAAAGGAGTGGAGCTCCAAGGCAACATTCCACAGCCTGAGTTCTCTTTAATTCAAACTAATGAGAAGAATTTTCAAAGAAAATAAGCCAGTGTCTCTTGTATATCATGTCAATCATAGGTTATGTCAATATAGCATCTATCTTCAGGACCTGGCCCATAGGACCAAATATTTAACTTAAATATTTGTTAAAGAAAAGGGATTAAGAAGTACAAACTGGCATCTACAAAACAGTCACAGAGATATAAAGTACAGCATAGAGAATATAGTTAATAACATTATAATAACAATGTACGGTGCCAAGTGGGTACTAGACTTATCAGGGGGAATTACTTCCTAAATTATATAAATGTCTATCTAACCACTATGCTGTACACTTGAAACTAACATAATATTAAAAGTCAATTGTAACTGAAAATATTTTAAAATAATTTTAAAAAAGAAATGCTTCTTAAATAAATCAATTGGTAGAAAAAGACGCACCCTAGGTTAGGAATAAGCATGTCAGAGAGGCTAGTGTTGACCATGTGTCCTCCCTCTTAGATAGAGCATTGACCCAGAACCAGGGCTCTCTTAAAGTTCTCAGCAAAGAACTAAATCTGAAGATGTCCAACTAAAATCAAACTGGAACCTATTTCTCCAGAATCCCTGCTCAAGTTTTCTGCCATTCCACTGTGGCTGCTTCTCTAAGGACAGCAGCCTGAGGTTTCCTGAACTTTACTGTGGCGACAATCTTAGATGAAAAGAGGAGAGGTGAGAAGGGAGGGGAGGGGAGAGAGAGAGAGTTAAAAATCTTAAATGTTTTATATACTGACTCATATCTATCAAAAAAAAAGGAAAGAAGGGAGGAAGGAAGGAAGGAAGGAAGGAAGGAAGGAAGGAAGGAAGGAAGGAAGGAAGGAAGGAAGGAAAAGAAAGAAACACAGAAAGAAACACAAAGGGACTTCTATTCTTGCCACCACTTAACTCAGAAGAAAATGTGAGTCATGAGAACAGGGTCATGTGTCCACACTCTCTAGTTTTCTGTGTTGGAGGTAGTAGGGAGTAAGGGTAGTAACATAACTGAGGCCTGAAGGTGATAGATAGGGCAGAAGTCTTGATCAAAGAAGATCTCTTGTTCTCCCTTAGACTAATCTGGGACCCAAATGTGTAAGATGAGCTCAAGGCCCAAACTCACTACCACACAGGACCTACTGGATGCTTACCCTAGTAGGCACCCACTGCCCTCTTTTAGGGCCTGGACTCTGTAGTCTTAATGAGAAGATGTGGTCCCTAGCAGAGAACTAAATCCCTGACTAAGGTTGTCTCTGATAATTTAGGTACAGCCTGACGTTTAAAACTGTCCCAGGAGAACATTAAGAGTTTGAGGAAAAAAAAATATGTCTGGGTATGGTGATGAAGGGTGTCGCCCTCTCAAACACACTAGCCTCTCCACCCCCAGCCCAAGAACAATAAATCCACTGTTATTTATTGAACAATTGAACACAGACACTTCCCACACCAAGTCCTTCATTGGACACTAACAAGTGGATCTCAGTGATCTGCCATCCAAAGTCCTCAACAAACTGGAATCTCTCCTATGTCCTCAGTTGGCTGGCCTGAGAAACAAAAATAACCAGGCCAGATGCTACCTCTGCCTTAGCTGCAGCAGCTGGAGTATTTTTGGCCTGGACAGCTTCAAATAATGGACTCTCTCTTTCCTTAAAGCTGGGAGCACCCAGGTGAGTAGTAGCCAGGCCACAGTGTCAACGTCTCCCCTCACTTGTCCCATGTTACTGAACTACAAGATGGCTCTTTCCCAGAGAGGAGTTTGGGGGGAAAAGAGGAGAAAGCAGAGAGGGGAGGGGAGAGGGAGAGACGGAGAGAGGGGACGGGGGGTGGAGAGAGAGAGAGAGAGAGATTGAGAGAGAGAGAGGGAGAGAGAGATGGATTCCTTAACTAAATTAATGCATTAACCCAAAGAGAGAGAGAGAGAGAGTTGAATAATCACAAGTAATGTGCCTGACGCATAGACTTATAAGCCAGAGGGAATTGGCAATACAGGCACCACTTCATGGATGAGGAAACTGAAATACACAGAGGTAGATGACAGAAGGATGGAAATGAACACTTATTGAATACCAACTATGTGCCAAGCCCCATCACCCACAGTCTCACTTAACATCACTGAAGTTATATTTACTCAGCCAGTGAGTAGTGAAGACAGGTCTTCTGGACATTCCTGGAGCTCCTTCAATGACTCCACTCATCTCTCTGGTCATGCTGACTTCACTGCTGTCTTCAGACACTGCCTTGGCAACTATTTTGAACAAGGCCCAAACACTCTGACATAGGAAGCTTGGGCACATCTGAGAAGCGCTGCTTGGGAAGGCACCCTCATCAGGGCAGAGTTTATGAGTCAGCTCAGTTGAGTCTGAGCTCAATGACCTCATCCCCCACCTTCCACCTCCCTGTTCTCCCTGAGGGCCCACCAGCTGTGGGCTTTCAGTGGAGCTGCTGGTATGGAAAAGGCAAAGGTAAGTAGGAGAGGAGAGCCAAAGGTTGGATGTGCCCTACCAGGGCAACCTCAAAACTTCCGTCTCTTTCCTGAACAGAGAACAGTCACCACAGTGTCACCCAAATTGCCACTCCCAAATATTTGGGCTCCAGCAACCACCATTTCCTGCTACCAAAAATGGGACAAGGGCAGGGCAGGGCCTGGTCTGTCTTGCCTCTTGAGATGACAGCACTGCCTCAAGCAGCTGTTTTCCATAAGGGGGCAAACAAGGGTTGCTTTGAATCTCTAGCCTAGGAGGCATCTCCCCCTTCTCCTCCTCCTCCACCAAATCATTCACTTCCCAGCAACTCAGCCTCTTCCTTTTTGACTTGGAAGTGGTACCTGGTACAATAGTTATCCGTGCTGACCTCTTCCTACCCATTTCTAAACACTTATAGCTACAAAGACCTGTCTGGGGTAAACCTTTCCTATGCCTGTGCCTCTCCCCAGTAGTTTCTAGAAAAGAGAACCACACCCAACTCAACACACACACACATACCTTAATGGGTCAGCAGTTAATTCTTGAACCATTCGAACTGCTGCAAAGGGCATGGGAGATAAGGGTCCCCTTTAACTTGCTTTGACCCAGTCCTTCCCTCCAAAAGCTCTCCAAGAAGCATTTCAATGGGGAGACAAGAATGTTTGGGAGACCGAGTGTTACTCCTCCAGTTACCATATATTTAGGAAACTAATTCCAAACATAACTAATCCTTCCTAGCAATAAGAACACAACTGTGGGAGGAGAGCTCAGGGCAGAGGCCAAATGAGAAACAGGTCTGAAACAATGAGGTTACCTTAGTAAGCTGCAGCTTCCCCATTAACCCAGCCTTAATTTGCATGCTTTCTGCTCAATCTCAGGCCAAAGTAGAGTCCTGCTCTTCCTCTCAACATATGAAGGTCAGGAAGGAAACTAGCTCCTCACCATTTGTATCTAATTCTAGAACTTACTTTCAAAATCAGCTCAGCCAAACCATACCCCAGGAGCAAACAATACCCACTCCTTTCCCCCGACCCCAGCTCATCTCTCCTTCCTAAGCACAGGAGCTGCCCCACCACCTCCTTAAAATGGCCATTCCTCCTTTCTACACTTCAAGATTTCAATCCACTCATCCTAGGAATTTCATCTGGCTCCTTCTGAACTTCTCATCTTTATTCTCCAAGAGAATAAACAGTCCAGAATCCTAAACCTTCAGACCTTGAAAGGGACCTTAGGGATTATTTGGTTCAAACTGCGGTATACTCCTGGAGAAACTGAGGTCCAGAGAAGGAGAGGCACTAGTCCAAGGTCATACAGCTGCTAAACAGTGTGAAAGCAGGAATCAAAAACCTGGCTCTTGATCAACTGGGCTATTTAATAAGCCATAGAACCACCCTGGCTCTTAGAAAACAATAGACACTTCAGACTAACTACTGTTGATCTGAAAGACTTATGTCGAGGAAGTTGGATTACCTTGCTTCCATGAAAAACTCTAGGCTGACACTGCTTCAAAGCCTAGCTTTCAACAAAGAGCAGGCTAACTTTCAGGCTCTGAGACATTCACTACTACCCATTCTAGGGAGATTAAACCTTTTATAACAACATAGTAGGGGACTCGAAGATTCCTTTTTTCTAGGACAGCTTCTTCCTCCAAAACTTGGATAGCAACTGAAAGGAAGGTCTCCGGTAGTAAGCACCGCTAAGACCCAAGCTGGAGGTTGGGGTGAGGGTCGGGGAACACAGCAAGGAAACAGGCAGGGAATTTGAGGAAGAGATTTATATCCCGGTAGCCAAAAAAACAGATTCTTCAATTCCCATAAAAATTTGAAGCTGCTGAAATAAAAGAGAAGAGGTTCCATCGTTAACAAAGTAAGTCTCCCAAATGGGAGAAATCTCTTGGGGGCCACACCCAGCTGGGCTTCAGTCTCTTGCATCAGTTTCCTGCTTGACCCAGCTTCCTGCCTGTAAGTTTCACAGGAAGTATTTGTAGACTGGAAACAGACCATTCATAGTTGCCTGAAGATGCCAGTTCTTTCCATAGCACCATAGAGGTCTCTACTCTCTCTGTTCAGTAACATACCCTAGCAACCTCCAGCATCACAGCTCTGAGGCACACTGGAGATGATCCAAGCCTCAGCTTGGGTTCCATCCACTGCTCATAGGATTTCTTCCCTGTCTTCTTCTCCTGGGCATTAAAATCGCTGAAGCCATTATCAGTCAAATACGAGGGGCAGGGGGAGGTTTCCAAACCAAGTCAAAAGGCTCTGTTTTCAACCCCAGAGATAGGCTAAGGGCAGTTTCCTGCCAACTTTGCTGGTAAGCCAACAGCTAAATCCAGTAACTGAAAAACACAAAATTGGAGCCCTCATCCCAGAAATAATGGTCTCATCTCTTTGAGGAGCAAAGCATGGTATAGCAGAAAGAGGCTTTGGAGTCTGACCTTCCTCTTTCCGAAACTCAGTTTCCTGATCTACAAAATGGGTCTAATAATATAAACTTCACAACAGGAATACTGGGAGATTTAAGTTCAATAGACAGGAAAGTACTTGGCACATCATAAGTAGAATGTGATGATGACTAACCCCTCCTGTTTTGGCCATAATATTACAAATATCCTACCTCTTGGGAATGATTAAAAACAAAAACTTGTTTAACAGCAGAGGGCTAAGAGCTTCCCAAGCAGACTTCCAGAACCCTCCTAGTATAAAGAACTCTTTCACTTTGAGGGCAAAGTCTAAAATGTGATTGGAATTCTAGGCCATGCACATCAAGTAGACACACATATACCCTTGCATTTTTTTAAATTCTTTCTCTCTTGCACGGGATGGGAATTTCTCTCAAGAAGCAGAGCCCTGAGGGGAGGCAGA
The DNA here is from genome assembly GCF_000325575.1 of Pteropus alecto. Lineage (NCBI taxonomy): Eukaryota > Metazoa > Chordata > Mammalia > Chiroptera > Pteropodidae > Pteropus > Pteropus alecto. The sequence goes on from NW_006443121.1 coordinate 261,938, forward strand.
ACACAACAGAGCACCTATATTACCTTGTCCTTTTTAAAGGATGCCCGATCTTCTTATTCTGGGCTCTTCCTTGCCATTTTCTTCAATCGTGTCAACAATATACACAACAATATACATCCCCTCAACACAACCCACCAGGACCTCCAAACTTTCAGCTGGTATCCAGAAAATTGAACTGCATCTATAAACTGGCTCACCAGAATCATCTGGAGAAGTTTTTTTAAATACAGATTCCCTGGCCTCACCCACAGAGATTTCAATTTATTATATAAGAAGCAGGGCCCAGGCATCGGAAGAACTTCAGATAATTCTAAGACCCAGTCAGACTTGGGAACCTCTGGCATGGAATACAGCTCACTGAACCAACCAGCCTCTCATGAGCTGGTATTCATATGGCTAGAGGGATGCTTGATGAAAGGGAAACACAGAAAGTAGAGTGCAACTGAGGAGGCATCTGGGCCACTGGGCCTGAAAAAATGGCTCTCCAAAGTTGAACACAAATTCCACAAAAGATCAGAGATGCAATCAGTTCTGCTACTTGCCCCAAACCCCCCTGCAAACTGGTTTCTCCATCATTAAAGTAGGGCAGGGGTTATCCTTGTTCCTCCTTACCTAGTATCATCACTCCTACCACCACAGACACTACTGTACACCAAAGCAATGTCTTCATTGCAAGAGAAACATAGCTTTGTATTCTGAAAACCTGAGTGCAAGATCCAACTTCAAGGATAAGGAGTCACGAGTTCCCTATCTTCCCACCTGTAAGATAAGTATTATGATGCCAACCTACCAGATTATTGTGCAGTGCTAATGCAGTATTTCCTAAACTTAACTGATAATCAGAATCATTTGGGGCACTAGTTTAAAAACCCAGATTCCTGAACAGTACTCCAAACTTACTGAATGAAACAGACTTTCCAGAGGAGGAACTTGGGAACTAGTAGTTTTGCCCCAGGAGATTCTTATCCTTTGGGAAGTTTAAAGAAACTTCACCTGGTACAGATGCTCTCGAGATGATGAGAGGTTGAACCAGAGGTCTGGTCCTTCAAAATGTTTTCTAGCCCTGGGATCCTCATTACAGGGACATTGTAATAAGGTTCTGCAAGCAAGAGAGGGAGAAGACTTTGGAATTCCAATCAGAAAGCTAAGTACTTTCAAGAATGGCCAAACCCTCAGGCCATTGTCCAAAGCCTTCCACTATTCTGCCATTTAATTAAGAATTAGAAAGCGGTAGGAAACAGCTGGTGCAGACACCTCAGCAGCCAAAACATACTGAACAAAATGTTCTCATTAGGGTCCCAATCAAAGCCTTCTTGAGTTCTCTGCCCCTTAAACATTCCA